>NW_006800139.1:953151-1058843 GCF_000485575.1 Poecilia formosa
AGAGAAAGCTTGTCTTTCTATAAATATCTAGTGCTGCCTGCGGGGCTTCTGTGTGTGTGTGTGTGTGTGTGTGTGTGTGTGTGTGTGTGTGTGTGTTTCAGGGTTTCTCACTGTACTTCTGCCTCTATGAGAGCTGATTAATGATAAAACATCTGAGTGAGTACAAAATGTCAGCCTATAGGGTCAGCTGTTGCTGGATAAAAACTCCCTTCCAGATTTCTTCTGCTTTGGTTGAGCTTCCAAACATAAATACTTCAGAAAATGAAAAGTTAATATCAGACAGGAATAACCAGTGTAATGCTGGATGCAGATTTTATATAATTTATTCTAAACCAACCTGAGTTGCTTTAAATTCATCTGATTGGATGGTTTACATGCATGAACACATCTTTGCTTTTAGAGAGGTTTTAGCCTACTTCATGTTGTCAGACAGGTGCAATTTAAGTGACTTTTTGATTCTGCTATGAGGCAGAAAAAAAAACAGGAATTCTGGAAGCAGGAAAATACTTTTTTTTTACAACCTTATCATTTTTTATAACTTTTTTTTGCACATTTAAGAAAGGAGGATAGAAAAAAGCTATGCATTTTTGAATCACTGTTTTTTTTTATTGTGTTTCTGTATAATTTAATAAAATAACAGGAATAAAAGTCTAAAATCTGATTATCAGTTAATAAGAACAACACAGCTGTCTTTAGTTTTCTTTAACTGTTTCTAGACTCTTCCAGTCTCTTGTTACAGTGGATCCCCACATAATCACAGTTCAGTATCTAAAATATTAGTGCTAATATCTAAATTATTAGTGAAAAAAATCTAAAATATTTTTTAAACAGCAGCTTTAAAAGCTGAAGCCCCGTGCAATGCTGCTTGTCTTTCTATTGGCCGGTTCTGGCTAAGCAGCGAATCCAGGAGCACCATTAATTTTCCTTGCCCTTGGTTGGCTGTAGCCCAAAAGCTGAGATGAAGACAGTAGATATTAGCTTCAGTGGTAACACTGAGACGGTTTCCACTGAACATGTGAAGGTATATTTGCTGTTTGATATATTAAAACGATTTAAAGTCAGTCTCAGGTAATCGGGGGTTTTATCTAACAGTAAAACGTGCCAGGCTGAGAGAACGCCTTCTGTACACACAGAACATGTCAGCATGTGGGCAAAACACATTTAGTGGATACGGTCAGTGAAATATTAAACAGTCGTATGTTTTTCTCATCTTCTCATTACTGTAAATAATTGTTTGGAACAGATGTTTCTTTTTATATACATATGATCTTAAATGTCATCTTTTGTCGTCTTTTTCTCCTGTTTGCTCTGAACTGAAGGTTAGCCTGGATGCCCGGGTTCGAGAGGTGATCAACAGGAAGATGCAGGACCCCACGCCTCACACGTTTGAAGACGCCCAGCTGCAGATCTACACGCTGATGCACAGGGACTCCTACCCACGATTCCTCTCCTCCAATATCTACAAGACCCTGGTTCTGGGCGGGTCCCGCACCTCCTCAGAGTCCTAGTCTTCCCCTTGAAGCCCCTCCTCCGCCCCCATGCTGCCTCGTGTTCCTCGGACAGGAGCGTTTCACCTCCTCTGTCACACACTCCTCTGTTCAAATCACGTATTCTTTGAATCACTGCCAAGACTCCCTTCAGCTTCAGGTCATTTTCAAGCTTTGAAAATTTAAATTAATTGGAGTAAAACAAATGTTCTGCACATCCAAGTGAAGGAAAGTAGAATCGGTTAACATTTATTGCCAGAAATATTCAAGTTCAATGATCCTCGCTCGCTCGTGTTTACAGGTCAAGCCCATCCATGAAGGCAGATTTAGTTTCTTCCTCTTTCTGTTTTCTTTTTTTTCTGCTCTCCACCTCAGCCGTAAACAACCGGAGAAGGACGCGTTCCTGGATATTTAAGTATTTATGAGTTAGGATCTTCTGTTATGTGGAGACGTACTTGACTACTTTGTGAGAGTCTGATGCATTTCAAGAGGAAAACCGTTCGTCTGTGCCATGGACCTTTGGTGGATTCGTCGCCCGGCCTTCCCCACACACTCCAGCCACCGTAACGAGCCAATCAGAGGAGGCCGTCCCAGACTTTCAACCTGCAGTCGCCTCCTCCCGACGAAGGACGAAGGAAAGCTGAAAGGAAAAGACGGATGCTGAATCATTCCCCCGTTCTTTTTCGTTTTTCCTCCGTTCAACTGGAAAAACAGGGTGCTCCCTCCATCTCCCACCAAAACAAAAAACCCACAAAGTTTTCTGGATCAATCGTTTCCCGCCTGTCACAAAGAAACGGATGAAGGAAGGACGACATTCCTTCCAACTACTGATTTACAAAAAGACGACGAGTCTATTTTTTAAGAGAAAACTATATGAAACAATTTTATTATATTTTTTTTAGTTTTTTTTTTTTATTATTTTATTCCTCCTATTGAGTCCCTCACCTGAATGATATTATTTTTTGCAAGCGGAGGAGAGTTCCTCTGAGACTGTACTGATCTCCACCCAACACACACACACACACACACACACACACACACCACCGCAATAAAACACTGGAGTCCAGACAACAGGCACACACTGATCATATTTGAGTCACTCTGCGTACAGGGATTGTTCAGAAATCATAAGTTAATTCACAAAATAATTCCCAGTGATGAAGAAAACCCCGAAGAGTTAAAAAGGAGAAGAAAGATGTCTGCTCTGAGCGTTTCCTGTTTCCCTCTCAGGGACAGTCAGTGTCTTAACTCAGGTTTTCCTGCTGCAGCTGCAGCGAAGGCAGCAGATGACCGTTTGACTCACATTCCTCACAAGATCCAAACCAACTTCCTGAACGGCTTTCAGGAACAGCAGAGTTTAGTTTGAAGCTATCTGGCTTTTAAAGAAAGCCTCCATTTTTAAGCTTCATTGATTAATTCAGCCCATATATGATCAAACGTTTGATCATATATGTCTATGATTAATGTTGAAATAACCTTTTTTTGTGTTTTACTTTTATGAATCTTAACTTTGCACATTAACTGATATGAGCTTTTCAGTCCATTTAGTAAACATGAAAAAACCAGACGCGGAGCAGAGGTGTCCAAAGTGCGGCCCGAGGCCACATGTGGCCCCTGGGCTGATTTGGTGTGGCCCCCAAAAATAATTTAAAAATTACGTAAGTTTGGTTGCTAACTTGTGCAGGCGGTTGATGCCAATTGAGATTTTTTTGTTTTGAATTAGAGCAAAATTATTAGAAACGAGTTAAAATCTTCTAATCATGGAAAGTATATGATGAAATAGAAAGTATAGTATTCATCTGTTTACAACCATGCTTTTTGCGTTCTCTTTGACTTTATAGGAAAAAGTATTTCATTTATGTAGTAATATTTACTGAAAAACAGACTTTGGTTCCCCAAAATCTGCTTTTAGCTAATTTATTAAATTTGGCTTAATATGGCAGAATTTGATCCAAGACCAAAATAGTTTTTTTGCAGCTCAAAAAAAAGTTTTTTCTTTTTTATTTATTGTATGTTTAGGTTATTGTTGAGCGGGAAATAATTTATGATTTTAAATTGTTTTAGAAATTCTGTATTTTTTGGCCCACAAGTGATTCTGACTTGACGATTTTGGTCAATGTGACAAAACATTTGGACGCCCTGACATAAAGGTAACAAAGTAAAGGTCATTTTATTTATATGTAGCGTATTTTCAGCAACAAGGCAATACAAAGTGCTTACAGGCTAAATCTGTCTGCAGCCTGATATTATGGCAGGTTAACAGTATAAAAATCATTTGCTTATTTATGTTGCCGTGACAACTCAAACACTGAGAACAAAGAATTTTATGAAAACTTAAAAAGTTTAATTTCTGTCCAAACCTGGTCTCAAAATTCAACATGGTGGCCTCAAGGATTAACATCTTCCTGCCTGAATTTAGTTGCATTTATATTAAAGAAAAATGTGTGTTTTATTCTGTCAAGCAGATGCTAGGTTAAGTAGATTGTATGAGTGCATTTTGTCAAAAATTAGACATAGCTGAGAATAACTCCCAACTGTTAGATGGCAGAAAAGTTCTTCCAGTACAATCCTGAGTGTGTGGAAGAAGCATTAACAGACGTTACTGGGACACACACCAGTTGGTTCAGACTGGGAAGGTTTTAGACTCATTTTCTAACAGTTACACACAGAAATAGCTGCAGAAATCCACATCTTTTCAGTGTGTTTTATATAACAGTGGCCAGTTTATTGTGCAACCTTTGGTGGAGAACATTAGTGCAGCCTAAAAAACTCACAGATGTGATCAATAACCCTCTGCAGATCTCATTAGCCAATAAAAAAACAAGGATGATTCAACGTTTTGCTCTTTAAAAACACCCAAAAAAATCAAAACACACATTTCAGAGCAGTCCCAGTCAGCATAGTAATTCAAATATTTACACACACACACACACACACACCAGGGTGGCCTACCTGGGCACTGCTGCTGCTGACCTCTGTAACCTCTCACCTTCGACCACGCCACTGTCTGATGCCCACTTGCATGCCTGCTCCTGATTGGCTGCAGGAGGCCGCAGGGCTGATCTGTGGTTGGTCAGTTCAGGAAGAGGGGTGGGAGAAAAAAATCCCAGGTGCAAAAAAAAAAACCTTCATGAAAAGAGCTGATAAAAAATATACAGAGATGAAAACAAGGTAACTATTGTATGAGATGGTAAGAATAACCCCAGTGCTTCTTGGGAAATGTAGTGTGAGGAGAACAAACACATGTAGGTGCCTGTAGTGGCAGACAGACCATTTAAATATTAAAATAACAGCTATCTGAGTCTTTTACCAAGATCGTCACTCAGAATGCATTTACCTTAGTATTGTTAATGTTATTTATTTTATATTTTGTTAAAACTGTGATTTTAATTGTACATATATAAATGGAACCCCTTGAGCATCCAGTGAGTAGAAGTGTCATTTGTTCAGCATTGGTGTTTTTAATAAACCAGAAACATTTCAATCTGATTATTTGGAACAAACATAAAATACTCTGGTCCCCAACGAAGAAGACGTTTGGTTTTTACTGGTCATGCTAAAACGGAGGAGTCAGATTCTTCTCAGTTTTTACTAAGGCTTTTTCAAGGAAAGATGTTTTTTAAAAGTGATGCAGCAGTTAAAGCTCAACATCACTGAACAAGGCAACATCAGGGCATTATTTTAACAAATCAAACATGCAAAACCAGTTTAAATGTAAAAAACAATAATTGTCAACTTTATTTGCTTGACTTTAGTTTTGTCTTATTGGCCCCAGAGTATTTCTGACTCAACAATTTTGTCCCACATGACAAAATGTTTGGAAGCCATGTTGACTTAATGTGGATATAATTTTTCAGGTATTGGTGGTGATTTTGCTGTTGCCATGGTAGCGCTGTTGGTAAAAATGTTGCTTTGCAGCAGGAAGGTCCTGAGTTTGCAGGATCTCCCTGTGCATGTAAGCGTTCTCTCCTGGTACTCCTGTTTCCTCCAATGAGCAAAAACCTTTTTGGGAAAGACTAACGAACACTAAAATTCCCAGTGTCCCCAAACGCAACCCTATTAAACCTGTGTTGGCTGCATAAAAGATGGCTGCTTTCCAGAAAGCAACCAGCTTAAATTCACTTTACCAGTTCTGACAAGATGAATTAGGCCAGAAGCAAATCTAAAACTGGTCTCTGAGATTTCCAGCAGAGAAGAAACGCTGCAGTCCATTTCCTGAGGTGACACTTTAGTGAGTCGTGTTTGAAGTGAAAGTGAACATGAACTGAGCAGTTAGCAGTGTTTATACTGCTAACACCGCGCTCCTGAAGGAAACCAGCACATACTTTCACACAACCCATCAAACTGTCATTTTGCGGCTTGTGTGCCTGTTTTCTTTCCCACAGTTCACTGTAACCTGAGCTGCTATTGTTTGGGATTTCTCAAGTGTGTGTCACACATACACAAACGTCCAAACATCATGCATGCATGTATGAAGTAGCAGCAAGATGGCTGGATAAGACATCAAAATGCTTGAGGCAGATTTTGTTTTTCTTCAACAAGCAGTCAAAACTTTGCAGCTGTTAACTCAGGAATAAAACCCGAAGCTTTAAATTCTGCTCCTGCAGACTGAACAGATCATCTGAGCTCATTAGCAGAGGTCCTGGAGGAGCGCAGCTACAGAAGGTGGATGAGTTTAAAGGGTTATGAGTTATTTAAAACCAACTTTTTTACACCATGTTATACTATGATTCCCTCATGCTTTTATGCATGTTTGATAAATTCTTTAATCTCCCATGGCAACCAAATGGGGTGCCTAGGCACAAGCAGTAATGAATAGCTGTAAAAAGCTGTGACGACGTGCAGGAAAGAGCAGGAGCTTCTTAAAGAGACAGATACCCAATTTTAAGGTGTCAAATTTCTTTTAAGTCATATTTGATATGTAGAGCCTTTTATTAATAACTGAAGGTAACATACCGTACTTGACTGTGCTGCAAAAAGGCAATATGTTCCTGGAAGATACAAAATACAACCTCTTGGCTGATACTGATATCAAAACAATCTTCTCTGCCTCTACAAAGGTCTGAAAACCTGCCACCATCTCCGTTTGGTCCACCATGAAACAGACGGGCACTAGTCAACTCACTTTTGACAATTTACCGACTATGTTACTATAATAGGGACACAAAAAATCAGTATGGGACAGAATCAGCATCAGCAGGTCAGGCGTGAAGCTGCAGGGTGGAGAGGATGGAGGAAAAAAGTGACAGCTGGTGATCTGTGACAGAAAGATGGATGAAAAGGAAAAGGGGAAAATTTACACGACGGTGGGATTCTGATTGGACAGGAGGGGAAATGATGTCATCAGGAGGACAGTTGACTTGGAGCTTAAAGCTGAATACAAACGGTCACAGATGAGGTTCGTCGAGTTATGGAGGATGAAATCCAGAGCGGTTGGTGTCAAACCCACACATGGACGCAATATTGGCCCTCTAGTGGTTTTTACTGCAAATGGCTGATCAGTCGTTTCATTACGAGTGGCTGCAAGGCTTTATGTTTTCAAATCTGTGAAGATTTTTCTCGACTGCTCCACTGTTTAGAAAAAAATAATCCCAGTTACCTTCACTGAGATATTCGTCTGCCACTTTACAGTAAGATTAACTATATAAACAGGTAATAACCTGTTATTACAGCCTCTAAGGCAGGACCTTTTCTGTGGACCAAAGTTTCAGCTCAAATGTACACACCGTGTAAAAAAATATTAAAAAACTACTTACTCAATAATAAATGAAGCATGAACTGTTTCAAGTAAACGACTAAAGGGGTTGGATTGATTTGTAGGAGCAGGATCATAGATTCAAAACTTCAGATGGTTTTTCTGTGTTTTCCTTGCTAAATGAAAGGAATCCAGTTTGCTTCTTAGTTTGGGAGAGAAATGACAAAATGTCTGATTTGATTGAGTCAATACCTGATCAAATGTTCCACCCCAAAACTCATTACCAACTTTAGTCAGTAATAATGAGGCAGCATTTATGCTAAATAAATGTAATAAGCTAAGAAGAAGCCGAGGCTGTTTGGTGTGATGGCATGGAAGTTTGAGCTTTTGTTTTCTGTGCCTGCTGAATCCTGTGGAGGGTCAGCAGAGGCGGATGGGGAAACGTATTAGCAGTTATGACCAGAAACAAGGATTAGCATCATTCAGCTGCCACTCGACTTCTGACATGGTTGGAGAAGTCACCTTCACTTGTGAGTTCCTTCATTTGGAGCCGTTCTTCAACAGCCTAACAGTTTCTGTGGGTTGGTTTGCGTCGTCCACTGCGTGCCTTCGGCCGCGTTTCCATCCAGGCAGAAGACGGCGAGCAGAGCGTGGAACATCAGAGCCCTGAGCCTGGAAGCGCCACATCGCCTCCCTCCCATGCTCATGTATGGGAAGAGCTCAGCACTGTTTCCACAACAAACACTGCAGGAGCTTTCTGTGCTCGGCTTTCTCACCACTTCTCTTCTCCTCCGTCAACACGCTCGCCACCATCACCGAGAGGAACGGCCAGCGTCGCTGGGCTTTCTCCTGGAAACGTCATTTATTCCAACTGTCGCATGAATAGTTTTTTACAGTTACAGTCAGTATCCTCTGAAGGACCGATAATATTCTGACACCTGCATGGAGCCTTGCAGCCTTTTTTTTTTAAATTCAAGCAGTTTATTAGAACTTTGATCCTTACTTGGTCTTTAACTTATATTATTATCCACTACATCTTCCTCACTTATCAGCTCCCTGTTTAACATGTCTGAAAAGTTTCCGTGTCGGAATAGAAGTAGAAATGCAACGATACAAACATCTGGGCCGATATCGATATCTGATATTAGTATTGCTCTGAATGTTAACATTGCATATACTTTCCTACTCTTTTGACTAGAGCTGCAACTAACAATTATTTTAGTAATTGATTATTCTGACATTTAATTGGACAAAAAAACCCAGGATGTTCTGAAGATTTATTATTTAACGAGTTAAGCTTATTTCACACTAGAAATGCATGGAAATAGATTTTTTAAAAGTCAGAAAACATTTTATGTCCTAAAATGAAATAGCAGCATTACTTTAGTCAATGCCTGATCATTTGTAGCAAAGGAAGCGTCTGTAGCTAAAAAAAAAGAACCTATGAAGAATTTGGATTAACCAAAACTAAGGCAAAAGTTGCTTAATAGGAGATTTTTTATTTTTATAATTTGAACCAGGTGAAGCTAAAACTACCACTTTAGTTCTGAACATATTTACAAACAAGGTATTTTTTATCTAGAGTGCAAAATTTATATACATTGTACAGTTTTGGTTTAATCATTGCTCTGCATTATGTTCTTTTATCACATGGCCTTATTGGAGTCTGACTCCAGTTAATTATTTGATCAATAAATTAGTTGACAATTATTTCAATAATTGATTAATCTGATTAAATGGGAAGGAACAGGAACAGGATTCCACCGGTTAAATGGACCAACAGTTCACCGAATTTTACTCTTTCAATAAAAACGAACAAATAAAGAAAATAGATGTTAATCCAAGAGCAACTTTAATATAAGTGTGAGAAGAAAAATACGTGGCAGGAAAACAAGGCAAAGAAAGGCATCATCATCATCATCATCATCACCACCACTTTCACCAGGCCTAACTGTAAATGTGCTTAAAGCTTCATACAAAACTAAACAGAAACTTCTCAATATTTTCATCTCAGTATATTACAACTGTTAGTCTTGTATTTATAAAAAGAAACTACAAAATAAAAAATATTTTGCAAATTCAAATTTAATTATTTACTGACTTTGTTTCATTACTCAATAATATACACAACCACACACACACACACACACACACACACACACACACACACACACACACGTCTTCAACAGAACTGTGAAGAGAAAGAGAAAACGGGATGATTAGAGTTTGCCTGTCAGGGTTACAGGTAGATAATGTTCAGCTTGCAGCGCCACCTACAGGTTGGTGCAGTTAAAGTTTCTTCAAAATGCAATAAAACCAGAGACATTGGGCCCAACACAACCAGCTCCCATTTCAGGCACTTTGGAAATTTCTGAGTCTCAAAATTTTAAACTTTTGGAACTTCAATTAAAGAAGTTTTTCAAGAAAATGTAAAGTTTTCTTGAAACTGCTAAGACGGTTATACACATATATATATATTATATTAACTATATTTGGTGCTTGAACAGTTCAAACAGGCAGTTATAAGAGTTTTGACAGGACGTCTCGGGTATTTGCAGATTTTACTGGAGGTTCACTGTGTGCTGATGTTTGCTGTAAATGTCAGGCGCTGAACAGAAATCTTTCTAATGCACATCAACTTAGTGTGGTTATTACATTTTCTTAATGTATTTGCCTTTATTTCTAATAGACCACATGGAGTCTTCTGCAAGAAAATCAACATTTGTCAACATTTCTAAGAACATTCAGGTATAACTAGAATAACGCTGGTAACCTGCAGGTTAGGAGTGATCATCTCAGATTTAATACGCTGAACTAATTAAAACATTTTCACTCAGATGAACCAGTTCTGTGAAGTTCTGAGACTCAGAGGTGAAACTCAACCTCTTAAGAGATGCAGAAAAAAACTGTGACAAACTGTCCAACTATAACGTTAACATCCAGCTGGTAGGAGGTTTACTTCAATTTGTCACAATTCCTATAAATCTGCTTTTTGATCATTTCTACCGCAGGATCAGTGAGTGAAATCAGTCGGCTCACCTCGACCCAGAGCCAGCAGCTAAATAAGGGAGGGATGAAGGACTGGGAAAGAAAGGAAGGACTAATATGGAGGGGAAAGGTGGAGAGACTGAGGGGGAGGGTGAAAGTGAAGAGGTCGGAGACGTAAGCAGGAGGGAGAAGAGAGTCGATGAAACTGAAGAAGGAGGAGGAAAGAGGGGTGAGGGGGGAACAATGGAAAAAGTCTGGAAAAAAAACAAGAACAGAGGACATGAAGAGAAAGATGAAAGAGAGAAACATGAAGGTGAGTGAAGAGGAAGAACCGTGAGCTCAGTCTCTGCTGCCACCTTGTGGTAGAACATCAAACTGAGGATGTTGGAGCGAACCGCAACGTGAAAGAGAAAACCCAACGTCTCCTCACCTTCCATCGGTTGCCGCAGCCGTTGCACAGAACGAAGGTGGTCATGGGTTCGTCGGCGCTGCGGGTCTGGACCTGGAAGCAAACCGGACCAACGGATGAAAGCAGAGCGCAGCCTGGGGTTCCTCCAGGGCGGACTCTGGTTCCGTACCTGCGTGTACGTGCAGTTCTTGCCGTGACACTTGCTGCAGATGAACATGTCCGTCTCGGTTCCGCCGACCTTGGACAGCTGGTGTTCTCTGATGGACTCTTTGGTCAGAGCCTCTCTGATCTGCTTCAGCTCTGCGCTCGCCATCTCCTGGAATCACACCCACAACAACAGCCGTCTCCCACGGTTACCAGCTGACAGTGAACTCATCAGCGTCTGCCGGACTCACCTCCGCCGTCATGGAGGCGATGCGTTCAGGTGCGATGCTCCCACACAGGACGTTGCGTCTCAGCTCCGGGTTCTTCTGGTCCTTCAGGTTGGAGATGCGGCTCCGCAGGCGCGTCTTGTACTTCATGTCCGTGGATTTGAACTCCTGAAATATCCGTGAGGACGATTAACTGTCAAGGACTAAAACACTTCTACAGTGAGAAGGAATGGTTTAAACGTCTGCAGCGTTTAATCTCTTTGTGTCCAGAATGTGTGGGGTCTGCTGAGATGTTAGCTTTTCCTGACCCATGTCTGTACGAGTCCTGAATGGAGGGAAGCTTCAGCCCTGCTGATCCTCTCCAGATATAATCGATGACTGGTATAAAACCAGGAACAGAGAACCAACTACTGGGAGAACCAATAAGATTAATCAGATCTAAAATAGAAATGCTTCAGGGTTAGAGTTTAAATAACAGTCAGCAGCCAGACTCAGACTCAGACTCACTGATTAACTGACCAGCAGAAAGTGAAACACTTCTATAAAGGCAAAGGATTTTTTTTTGTTTCTATCTGGACTGTTTAAACGTGTCAATAGAATATCAATAAGGAAAGAAACTGAAACCTTCTCAGCATCAAGTCTCATCCCAGCAGGCCTCAGGTAGTGAGTTAAATACCATTATTCCACAATCAGAAAGTCACAACATGTAGGATTTTATTTAAAAGATTTTCCAGAAAACCAGGAATCATGAGCGCTCCTCTTGTGCCCCCTGGTGGTCGTTCCAGACATATCAGCTCCTTGCAAACTGAATTATTCACCCAAAACAGGAAGGACCACACTTGGTTTAGCACTGGATTCATCTTAACTAAAAAAATGTAAATGTAAAAAACTAAAGATTCAAAATGTTACTGTGGCCTAATCAAAGTCCAGATTGATAAAAACTACCTTTTATTATATTTTGGGTCAGATTTATAAAGTTCAGCTCAGTCAGAACTGTACCATCCTGCATGGCACTCATAAAAATGCTCATGTTTAATTAGAAAATAATTGAGTAAAATGGAAAAATGTCAACGTTTTGGTTCTATAATGTGAATTAAATGTAAAGGATATGTTCCTCAATTTGTGCTGCCAGATGTTCACAGTCAACTCCAATGGCCTTGAAGTCATCTGAAACACACAACATGGTTTCTTTTATATTATTATTATTTAATCAGGGACTGACAAAAACATTTTTAGAGAGGGGTCAAGTAAAACCGATTAACCGACTTAGGAAGAAAGCAGGTAACAAGTAAATAAGCAACGTAGCAAGTAACCAAAGGATTAAAGTCGAGGTTTAACACAGATTAAAGACGTTCTCACCTCCAGTCTGCAGAGCCGCCACCAGCAGCTCTCGACTCTTGGTCCGCACGTTGTCCGTAGTAACGGGGGCCGGGGGGAACGAGGTGAACCGGTGCGGGACGGTGGGCGTGGTCGGAGTCTCCACAGACTTCTCACTGCTATGAAATGAGACGATGAGATGAAACATGGCTGCTATGAAACGGAGACAACTTTCAGGACTCTACCAAGACATTAAAGATTATATCTATGAGATATAATCTTTAATTATATATCTATGAGATATAATCTTTAATTTAGTTTCATCACCACAGACAGAAACTCTGAATAACTGTAACCAAAGGCAGCATCATGCTGGTCAGAACCTCTTCTCAGTAGAGCCAGAGTCCTTGAAGGTAGACGATGACCTCACAAGAGAGCCTTCCTTCTTCTTCTCATCAGGCTTCCCTTCTGCACCATCTGCAGAGAGAAAACACACACACACACACACACACACACACACAAGAATAACTTTTCTTCAAGTGAAGTTTGGAGATTGAAATCTAAAACTTTTCACTATACTATTTGAATCAGGAAAACAAAACAATTGAGTCTGAGAAATGATACACTGAACACCAACTGTGGATCACCGTTCATGTGTGTACTAGTTAGTTACTGACTAGTCCACAGAGAGGCGGCGCTCACCCAGAAGTTTCTTCCAGGATTTGATGAGAGTTTTGGCCAGAGTCTGAACTTCCTCATCTGAACTCTGTTTCCTCACCGCGTTCACCGACATCCCGACTCTGGTTGACTGAATTCAGACGTTCAAGAAAATCAAAAAATGAGCAAAAAACCCCAACAAAAGAAGAATCCTTTCCTTTTGTGGTAGAAGACATCAGAGAATATTTGCTACTTCACGAGAATTTCAGGTAAGTTCAGGTAAGTCATTGGTCATATTAATATATGCTGCAAAAAAACCATCTGTAAGTAGATAACATGCTACAAAAAACTACTAACTTGCCCTGGTTAGTCTGTTGACCATGAGAGCAGACAGGAAGATGGTCAAAGAAGCTCTAAACAACCTGAAATACCATCCTGGCACCTGCAGCCAGCGCCTGCTAGTGATGCATCAGAAAGACGGAGAATGAGGAGGAAAACACGAAGGTCAGACTGACCTGCAGAGTTTCCAGAGACATCTTCATGTTTTTCAGTTCCCTCAGCAAATCAAGAGCGCCGTCCTTCAAAGAAAGAAAGGTTCAGATCTTACCCTCTAAATATAACACCAACTTATCAAGCTGATTAATAAACAGCTTCTATCCAAACACAGAACATATTTATACCAAATAATTTTAAATTATTTCTACTTCTACTGTTGGATTTATTTATCCACATGAGCTCTTCTTTCTAGTGAATAAAACAATCAAATATTAAGGTACAGTTTTTAAAAAGGCCCCATATGAGAGCACATTATGTAAAACATTAGCACTCCTTTAGCTGCGGATTCTGTTTTCTTCTGTGTCTGAGCCAAATGAATGGAGACACTGAATGCAGCTGCAACCTAAAGTTAGATCTGTAATTTAACCGGTAGCATTAGCTTTAAGCAACTTTATAGGACCAAACATGTTTTAACACATGGAATGAACATTAATTTAACGATTAATAAACAATTTGATCATTTTTAATTAAGTACTTTGTGGGTTTTTTTTATTATCATTATTATTAATTTTTTTAAGCAATATTATCAACGCAGTGATACAATAACCACACACAAGTGGATTCATTAATTCAGGGTAATTAAAATAAAACCGTAAACCAACTGAAGTGATGACGTAACTAATTCCAGGTGCGTGTGTTTATTTAAATGACAACTTTCTGACCAATGGCTGCCGAGATTCAGAACCAACAAACCACTTTAAAAAAGGCAGAAAACTCGGCTTGTTTTATCAGAAACTTTAACATTTTCTCTGCCAGACCAGGAATAAACGGCGTTAAAAGCCGCTGCCCCCGTTTCCAGAATCTTCCGTCCCTCTCCGGTTAAAGGTAGACTCATCACTTGATGGCTGCTCTCATTCCGCGGATGCAGCAACTGCTTTGTGCTCTTACCGTGTTTTTCTTGTGCACCATTTTATCCAGCTTTTTGGCGATGCGCTCAACCTCCTGCGTTTTGGCCATTTCTGCGGACTCTTCCTCGTCAGTTCAGCTGCTCTGCTGCGGTGAAAAGCTCCATGTAAGAAGGGAAAAATCCCTCCCTCTCTCTTTTTCTGTCCTTCTTTCCACGCAGCCTGTCGGGTTTCTGTCCCAGCTGCTGCCTCCCTCTCTCTCTCTCTCTCTCTCTCTCTCTCGTTTGTTGTGATGTGACACCGAGGGACGATGGGAAATGGAGTTTGTACAGGTAGACCAAAACGTAGCTTCTCCAGTTTTCTAAAGATAACTACCAGCACAATAAAATAAATAAAATAGTATTTCCACAAAAAGCATTATGTGACTGGAAAGTTTCTTTGTGGGAAATAAGCAAACCAATTTCAACATATGTGGCTTTTTCTTAAAACATGAAGTAAAACTCATCTGGCAACTAAAGTCTTAACATTTGTTCAAGTTCTATGCAGACAAAAATAAATGCATTCATAAAAAATATGTGTTAAATCTTGGCTTTACCTTTGTGAAATGTGATGTTATTTCTGTAATAAATATGTGCACAATTATTGTAAATCATTTTAGGCTTATTTTATTAGATGTTTACAGAATATTCAGCGTGTAAACGGTTTCTCTGTCATAGCTGTAACTTTTCCTCCACCACTAGCATGCATGGAGCTCAGAGACTCTCTGCTGAACATTGTTGCCTCCTTGCCCTGTAATAAGTGTCAACAAAGAGGTTCTCCATCTTTTAGAACATTTCTTCTGCCCTCACCATAAAACCTCTGTACCGGATGAGGAGTATCTGCCAGTTCTCACAGCCACAAATCAAAGGAACAGACTCTGCTTGGTTCGCATTGTCACCTACTGAACAGAACTGATTATCTCTCCAAGTCCTGGGATCGTCTGAGGAATTTAACCGACGCTGCAGACTGAGCCATGTTTGAAAAAGAAAATGAGCTTCATAAAAGACAAAAAACTTCATTGGAGCTTTTCAGTACACAGATTATCCTAAAAAACTCAGTAAATTTACTGCTCATATAAAATAAAGTGAAATTTTGGTTCAATCAAGCAGAAATACTTTGATAAATGACTTTATATCTACAGATTTTTAAATCTGCAGATGCTCTTATGTGTTTATTTTCTAAATTTTATCTCAACATTAAATAAATATGACTGCATTCATTTTAGTAAAAAAAATAAAATAACACATTTATTGTGCAATTGTGTGAAGTCTAAAACAGAAAAAATTATGAAAAACATTTCTGCTTAAAAAAATCAGTAGATCCCATTAAATCTGGAGCATGCTGCTGTTTCTAAGCCCGTTTTTGGACTTGCGTGTTCCTCCTGTCTTCCACTAGATGTCAGTATTGAGTTATTTTATTTTCTAATACATTTTCCTCTTATGTCCTTCATTCTGCAAAATGTCAGATTGAACAGTTTCAAAAGAAATTAAATTGTAACTGACAAAATGAGCTTCAAGAAAATGTATCTAACTAAATGGACAATAAAGCATCACAGCAGATTTTTGTTCAATTGAAGTTTTTCAAAAACATATTTTTACAGAAGTCAGAGACCATAGAAAGGTTGGACCTCATTTTTACTACTTTTTAAAATCCATATTAATTTGTTTATATAACTAATCAGAATCTCGACACGTTTAATGGATTAAAAGTAAACCTCATAATGGGACACAAGCTAAAAAAAAAAGTAAAATAGCAGAGATGCTGATTTCAGGGAGAAGCAGAAATGGATGGAAATCTTTCATATTTCTGTATGCTCCATGTAATCTAAACCATGCACAGCGCCGCCTGCTTGTAACTTTCCCTCTGTGCTCATCCAGATTTCAGCCTCTGCCCTGGAGCTGAGATGAGTGAATAAAGTTTCTTATTCCAGCTGAACTCTCCTCAGGCTGAAGATCTCCAATGACGTTAGCGAGTCTCAGATTCGACCCAAATGTTTGTTTGCTCCAGAAAACTTCTTTCACTTTTCCTCAACTTCTGTCCTCTCTGCTGTCCATAATTTCACTTACAAAGAAGTGAAATTGTCATATCTTTCATACCCAGTTTCATTGTTTTATAACTCAGTTTTCCTGAAATCTTTTCTGTCAGCTCTACCTCATTTTATTACATTTTTTTTTATTCTTGTCTTTGCAGCACAGAATCTGATCCTCCTCTTTGTACCTTCTTGTCTCATCCTTTCTTTCTTCACTTTTCTTTTGATCATTATTTGTTCTTTTTCCTTTTTCTTGATTGCATTTATACTCTTTTTTTTTTTTACACATTTTTATGTATCTGTATTCCTATTAAAACAGCCGTGTTTCAGTGGGAACAGCAGTGTTTGCTGCTGTATTTAGCAACTTTTCTGACTTCATCATGAATTGTCGGATCAAACTTTTTAAAAATCGGTGATCGGACAGAAAACTGCAATCGGTGCATCGATATAAAAAAGTGCCAGTCCTCCAATTGCAGCAGATTTGCTATAATGAGCAAATCTGCAGGTAAAAATAAATGTCATCTTTTTAAGTACATTTTCTTGAGCAGTTATGTTTTCATTTTTCATTTATTTAACCGTTATGTAACCAGGTGAATTGACTGGGAACAAATTCTCACCTACAATGACATTAAAATATTAGTCAATAAAATATGATTCAGCAAAAATAAAAATAAAATTGAATTCATACTGACCAAATGTACAACAAACATGTGAAAAGTTAAGAGTTTTAAAAGCAGGTACATCAATCATGTACTATGGTTTTTATTAAAGTTAGCGTACTGAGCTTCAGGGCTTTTTTGCAAATTGTTCCAAAGAATAAACCAATGGTGAATGGACTCTTAGGACTGTCATAGTGATTAATTTATTAGAATGTAAAGTGTGAGCTTTATTGGAAATATTGAGGAGAGAGTGAAAGTATGGAGGTGTTTTCAGAATAATTTTATGCCATTAATGTCTGAATGGTATACAGTATGCAGTGTCATTTTATTGCATTTGCTGTGTTTATTTGTTTTCTGCTGACTGAAAACAAATTGGGAAATAAAAGATGCCTTGATAATTTTCCATTATTTCTAAGCAGACATATTTTAAGAAGAAAAATATGAATGCCAATGAGATACAAATAAAGTCTTCATTTCTACTCAGTGAAGCTCCATCTTTACTCACTGCTGTGTACAAAGTGGTCGATTCTCTTCTGAAAGTTGTAGGAAATCCACCTGAAGCCTCTGCAGACCATCTGGCCTCAGCCGCAGTGACTTCACCGCAGAACGACTCGGCTGATGTTGATTTCAGCGAGTGATGCAGCGGCTGCCGGACTCATTTACCAACAATGAGGAAGAATTACCGCCTCAACACAATAGTTGGCCGGATTTTTGAAGGAAATAAGAATGGCTCCATCCATCCAACAGAGAGGGCTCTTCCTGTCTCCCATCATAACTTGCAGTTGCTCTATAGATCTGGTTTGGGCAGAAAGGACACTTCCTGGTGGCGTGTGAAGGTCAAAATGAAAAGCTGGAGATGAAGGAAAGTGGGCACTTCCTGCTCTAGATGAGGCCCTGTGGATCAGTTGAAGCAGAGAAGGACTTCCTGGCGTCAGAGGTTACCTGAATGAGTCCATGCATCAAGAGAAGAGAGGCTGCATTGATCTCATTCACAGAATAAATGCTTCTCCGGAAGTTACCCACAATGCATAGAGCAAACGCCACTGCAACCAGGATCTGGGGTACCAGGAATATTCCACACGGAGACCAGGAGACCAAAGCGACTAATGTAGGTAGATACATCGGTCCTATCTGCAAAGATCAGTTTGTATTTCGCAGAAAATGCTTCAATAACAACATAATAATGTTTTTAATAATGCCTAGAACTTTCTTCCAACTTCAAAATCTTTTCTGATGAGCGATGGCCTACGCAAAGTTCTGTAGACATGATGGATGGAGATGGAGGCATTTTCCCAGACAGACACTCTTCTGTATGCTCCTCATGTTTTTATTAATAACCTCCATCTGTCTTCCACATGCAGGATTCTTCAGGCCGATCTTTAACGTGTTCACTCCTGCTGATGCTGCATTATAGATGTACAGCTTCAGATAAGTTATTTTTCCTGCCTTTTCAGATGTTTCACTAACCTGTGAAACTGCATGTTATTAGAGCCGCATGTTTTTTTTTATTTTGAGTCTATAGATATGAGCTTCTATGCTCAGTCACAGTTGCAGTCTGGAAAGTGAAAAACTGTGGATGATTTGTGTTTCTGTGGGGATTTCATGTTTGGTTTTCAGCTGCTGGTGACGTAATGTTTTTATTCTGATCATCTTTTCCAGTGTATGTTTTAAATGTTACATTTTTACCCGTTTTAACAATTTTAAAGAGTTTTTTAAAAACCTTTTTAAAAGAAGGGAACCTTTTTTACATTCTGGTGTTGGACGGATCTGGAACAATTAGTCAAAGTTTCATTTGTTTTTCAGATGGAAATTCAATATTTACAATTCATCAGCTGTTTGATAATCTCAGCAATAAATATGAAAGCATTAATGGTTTTAAGTTGACATTCATTTATTGTGTTCTGCCTTAATATTAAATCCATAAAATAATACAAATGAATGCATCCATTTTATCTACAGTAGTTGCCAGGAGCATATAAAACAAGCGTTTTTGTTTTTCTCTTAAAACAATCAAAAGTAATGGGGAAAAAGCATCTTGATAGATTGTTGGCATACAAAAAATTAACCTAGGGCATTTTTTAAAACTTCATAACATGATCTGAACAAACCAGTTCCATCTCTGCTTTGGTAGGAAAACGTGTTTCCAACTGTTAAGCCCCAGTGAATAAAGCAATATTTCAAAACTGTTTATGCTGCTTTGGACAATAGCATCATTGTGCTACAGGAGTTTAGCTTTATTAGCTGCGTATTTTTACAGATGAAAGAAGAGGAAGAGGAAACACAAATCTGAAGAATGAAAGCTTTCTGACACCGGACTTATATACATGACATATTGCCACATTATTAAATATTTTAGTTTGGGTTCAATATGTGAAAATAAAACAGAGGTGCCAGTAACCCTATCTAACTGATCAAAGGGATTTCTGTCCTGTTAGCGTTAGCATGCAGCAGTATCCGTTAGCATTTAAAAACGGAGTTTGTAATGGATGTATGAATGTTTTTTTCTGTATTTCTACATTAAAACGAGCAGCTTAACTTCCCAGCTGCACAATCATCTCATCATTACAGGAGAAGCTGAGAAACTGTCCGTCTGAAATGACTCTATCCATCTAATTAGCAGCCTGCTAATAAAACATCACCAGATGTTGCTACAAATAACCGTCTGGCTGCGCTAGCATTGCTAGCTCCAGAGAAAAGCGTGCCGCCGTCATCGCGTCGCATCAAAATGACATCCACACTGTAAAACACATTGTTAAAATTAGACCCAGCTGCCAGATGATTCTAAATCTGTGGGAACTTAGTGAAGTTTCTCAACTGATTCCGTTCATGTTGGAAGAAGTGATCCAGGGATTACCACAATAAGAGCACGGTTTGTTTGTCAAGTATGTCTGCTTTGATGCTTTGCTGCCTCTGTGATCCTTTCTTTTTTGTTTTGTTGTTTTTTCTTTTGGGTGGGGGGATTCTGGCATTTTTTTTTTAGGATCTGTTATGAGTAATGATACTCGCTGTAGATTTGTTTGCATGTGGGAGCAGTTGTTTAAGATTTTCACAAAGGCTTGGAGTGATGGACTCAAATTGCACAGCATGGGTTGCAGACATGAGACGGAGATAAAGCAGGGGCAAAACTGTGGGTAATTAATTGTATCATAATTATTTGCTTGATAATGTGGAAATATTGATAACTTCTCTAAAACACCTTATATTATTTGACTTTCTAAGCACTTCCAAATCAGCATCTTATCCGTATAATGAAAGATTTCCGTCAGAAAAGGCCGAACTTGGTGCGCTGGCAGCAGAAATGAAAGGATGTTTGTGGATTTTTGGAATAATTTGAGATTGTCTAAATCCAGGATCTTATCTTAGACTCCTGAGCCTCAGCAGGTGAACGCTGCTGCTCTAAAACACCTGCACAACAGATGCTTAGTTAGTTGATACTGGATTTATTTTGGTCCAGTGTAACTACATGCACTACATTTTTGAAAGAATTTCTAGTTAAAATATAAATATTTTAAATATAAAGAACTTCAGATTATTGCTTACATAAAATCAATCTGTTGCATAAATGTTTTTTTTTTTTTTTGTGCTAATTTTTCTACTATTGTTTTTGTTTCCTTGTGACATCGAACATCCAGTTTTCCTCATTTCTCAAATTATTTCTCGGAATGAATAAAAGCACCGTTTTCCTGAGTGTGTGTGTGTGTGTAAGATTTCCTCTTGGCCTGGTCACAGCAGGCCTGAGTCCGCTGGTCTACTGCTGCAGTGGGTGTGTGTTAGTTCCGACTGAGTGCTTCTGGGTTTTATGAGGGTTTTAGGATGTGTGTGTGTGAGCATGCGTGTGTGCGTGTGTGTGTGTGTGTGTGTGTGTGTGTGGGAAGGCACTGGCAGCCCTACTCCCACACACTTCCCTTCCACACGCCCCTGCCTCTCACTCAGACTCTGTCCACACACGTTCTCATAAATACACAGATTTTCCTTTTCTCTGGCATTAATTTTATGTTTATTGTTGTTTTGAGTAATCTTGTAAATTTGGTTCATCTTCCTGGACAAATAAAATGTTCTCACAAAACCAAAAATGTAACTTTGGGCCATAAAAAGCAGTTTACGTTACAGAAATAATACTTTCTGTAGGCTGGACCTGACTTTGGAACAGCCTTACAGGTTTTATATTATTTTTATTTTTGTAGAATGTATTTAAAATGAGCGGCTTGAAAGTAACATTGAGTTTTGTGTTATCACCAAGGTGTGTGTTTGTGTGTGTGTGATTGAGCGATTTTGCTCCTCAGGGATTAAAAACAGAAGAATAGCAGCAGCTCTTTCAGTGGTGTGAAAACGGGAACGTTTTCATTCCCTGCTTTGTCTTCCTGTCCTTGTGTCCCCCACATGTCCCCCAGTTTCCTCTCATTGAGTCTTGTGGGGGTTTAGAAGCATCTGTGCATCATCTCATTACTTTCTTTGGTTTGTTTTGTTTTTCCTGAAGCATGTCACACAAACCTGAGTTAATGAGCATTCAAAGACAAATTGTTGAAATGGGAAACTTGGATTAAAACTTTGTTGATGTCTTGATTTTCTTTGAGTCACAAAAAATAAAAGCAAGTGTCACTAATGTTGACAGTTATTGATTTTTAGCTGTTTAGGCCTTTTAGCTGTTAGCTACAGTTGTTCCAGCTAAAATGAAAAACTCACCTTGCAGAGTCTTTCTAAAGCATGTTGGCAGGTTGAGGGCCTGAGGACTGAACTGCTGGTCAGGCAGTCATCCATCCTTAATACTTTCTACCTTTTAACATTTAATACTAAGGATATGTGAACAAGAAGCAAACCGGAGAGCGCTCCTAAAACAGGAAGTATGCTACAGCACAAGGCATTGTGGGTAAATACAGCCAAAACAAAGTGCTAGCCTAGTGCTAGCTGGAGAAATGGCTCATGGTTTTTAAGAAAGACAAAAGAGAAATCCTACAACTGCTAGAATCTGATGCCACTACATGTTTGTTTACATTTTGTGAAGAAGGAAGTTCCGCTCAGTGTCTCCCTCAGAGGTTTGTGTGTCATTTCCTCCATTAGTTCTTGGTGCAGCGCCCCCACAGGCGCGGAGGGGAACAGGTTGTTTGGAGGATTCATTGGTTTGACAGTGCAGTGAGAAAGAGAACTGCAGCAACTGAAAATATATCAAATGTTGCTATTTTGCTCCCCAATCCAACCTAACTGAGTGGTCCACATGTTAATGGTTTACATTTATGATAAGAGAAAACAATTGTTAATCTTGAAAGCGACGCTGCGTTTTTCCTGGCCAGTCGTTTGATTTTGGGGTTTGTGTTTACCACAGGACACCATATCCCAATTATGCATCAGTTGCTAGGAGAACATTTCGTACCCATTTAGGCAGCCAATGATATAAACTAATGCTCTTTGATGAATTTATTGTCCACTGCCAGTGGGTGCAATGAAGCTGTAGCGTTTTCTGGTAACCAACCGGATAGGACACCCTGCTTCCAGGCTCCTTCATGCTAAAACCACCATAATGAACCCCACTGATCTCAACGCTGAAGTTTTGATTCTACATGAAGTTGTTGCAGGAGCCGTCCCATTCCATCACGTGCAGCGCAGAGTGCACTGAGTTCATGATGCATCCCAACAGACCCCTCTGACACCCTGCAGAGACCATCCAGGGTCTGCTCAGATGCCGTCTTGGTCTTGTGTAAATGGACCTAACAGAGAAAAGCATCCAAAATGCAGATTCAGAATCAACTAAATAAGTGCTTCCATGTTTATGATTGATAGAATGTTGGCCCGGATTTTTAGTCACATTTGTAAGTGTGGTGCTGGGATTTCCAAACCAAATGCATTTATTACTCTGCAGACTTTGTCACTGGTTATTATAACCATCTTCTGCATTTTTCCCTATTCCAACAAGATGTTTGACACAGTTTCACAAAGAACACCTAATAAAAAGTAATGTCTTCTTTCACATTTGCAGATCAGAGGTCTGGAGAGCAAATGAGGTATTTACTGTTGCAATGTCTGTTTGTTTCCAGATAGAAAGAGACAGACAGGTGGAAATATACCTGCACAACTTATTTTAATGGTGAACTTTACCCTATGCAGATGCATACAGAAACTCTCTGATAAATGTGATCATGCATCACAACAATCTGCAGGTCAAAGAAAGTTTAGTGAAGTAAATGAGATTCTGCCATTTTCTATCAGAGTCTTAACACAGTGACACGCTTTGTCCGTCTGTCAGCATGCCTGCTCTCATTACTGTGACTGTGTTAACATAAAGTTGGATATAGGTCAGGTTGGGTGTATACATGGCTGCGTGTGTGTGCGTGTGTATAGGTGTGTGTGTGTGTGTGTGTGCTTCTGAGTGCTCAAAAGGAGCGCTAATCTTTAACAAGAGAAAACAATGAGCACACAAACAAGCACACACACTCCACCCTCCTGCTGCTCTCAGCATCTCCCCACTGTGGCAGCAGCACAATTCCCAGAAACTGCCCTCTATTTCACACACACACACACACACACGCACACACACTCGCACACACACACTATATAGATTCCTATCAGCTGATGTGTTTAAGTGCGCAGAGCACGTTTAACACGTGTGTCAACATGTGTTTACATTTTGGATCAGTTAAGTGCAGCAGGACAATGGTGGGATGCAGTGAATGTGGCATGGCTCGGTGTGTGTGTGTGTGTGTGTGTGTGTGTGTGGGCATTGTTATTGACCACACACATCCACAGGCTCCTCCACACTGCACATCCACAAATAGTCTGCTTTTTAGTGATTGTGTGATTTTCTTCTCTCTCTGCAGACAGACGCATCATCGGCTCTTTTTTGGACTGTGAGACGATGAGAAAGGTGAGAAATGTTAGAGCAAAGCTGTGACCACGGTTCAGTCATCAGGATCAGCTGGTTCTACCTCTGCTCTCGTCTGGTTCAGTGCACAAACACTCAGCATATATGAGTGATAGAATAGTTTGCAGTTTGTTAAAAGTCTTTCCATTGCTGAAAAATCTAAGTTGCTCCCATTTCCAGCAAAAGTCCAAACCCTGGTGACCATGGCCTCTGCAGGAATCCTGATCGAGGCGTTTGATCACACACAGTTCAGGTCCGTTCGGACCAGGAGGACGTTGAGTGTTCAGGCCACAGCAGGTGAATCATTCATTGTTTTTATGGAGAAATAAAATGATTTGAATCAAACGCTTCACGGCAGGGACACGTTTAGAACATGCCGCCTCTGAGGACTCAAAATGAACAAGTTTTTATAATATTCAGAAAATTTGAAAGGATTTGTAATCATTTTTTTTTCTTGAAATCTTCCTGAACCCAATCGGTCGAATGTCAAAGTGTCAGGTGTAAAAATAAATCGGCATCAATAGCCAGCAGCATCAGACAGGGACGACCAAAGAATCAATTCAGGATCTAATCAGGACCTGAGAGATGCATCAACTTTCGTTTATTTCTGGTCACATTTTGGCCTTTTTAAAAATCTCTGTGTTGGTAACAAAATCCAGCTGTTTATATTTCAAGCTCTATTGTTTTGGGGGGATTTTTTGTTCTATATAAGAAAATGGAAGAATTTGTGACTTGATGTCACAAATCTAAAAGGTGTCTCATCTGTAAATTGTGTAATTTTTGAAGCCTTTAACAGGTTTAGGCGCCATTGTTATGCTTCTTGTCAGTATTAACAGAAATGAAGCCTATTCCTTTCATTCAGATTTACAATCACCACATACCAAACATGCATGTTTCTGGACTGTGAAGCAGAAACTGCAGTATCTGTAGAAAACCTCTGTATGCACAGGAGGAAACACACTAACGTCAAGAAAAGCTCCAGCTAAGAATCAAACCCAAATAAAGAATGTTTTACAGCCCATGTATGTTCACACATCCTCCCACAGAATGGAAATATGAAATAAAGCCGCCCCAAAGGCCACATCACCCGTAATGATGTCCTGCACAGATTTTCCTGCTCTAATGAATGTTGTCGTCTTAACAGAACAGTACCGCAGCTACACATGTAATATTTTATCTAACGGAAATAATTGGCTGCAAGTAAAAGACATGGATAGATACTTCTTTCTCTGCATCTCATCCTTCCTCACACACACACACACACACACACACACACTGGGAGAGCAGTCAGTGATCCCCTCCCTCCATCTAACATTTTCTGAATAGTTGCAGTGACCACAGAATACTTTCCCAACTTCTGTGGCCGACTCAGCTCGAGTCGCTGAGTTTGAATTTGTTCCCCATAGTGCTCTCTCTCTCTCTCTCTCTCTCTCTCTCTATTTCTCTCTCTTTTTTTCCTCCTGTCTTCTCTATCTCTCCATCTATCACCTCCACACTGTATGTAAACCTTTTTCTCCATCTGATCTCAGTTAAGATCTCTTGCTCTGTTTTCCTTTTTTGTCTGTTTTGAATCAGTTTCTCGGTTACTTTCGTCTCAGCTTAAACTAACAGCTGCTGTATATTCCCATGTCGTTTTTAATTAGCTTAGCTTATAGGAGATTCAAACATTGATTACTGTCAGATCTTTCATTCCTCTGAAGCAAAATACACATAAACTTTTCTTCTTGTATTGCAAAAATCAACGCAGTGATAACTTCTTTATTAAGAATTTATTAAACATTTTATTCATTATCTACTTTTTTGATGGATAAATTGTTAAGTTTGACCACTTATATCTGAATTTTAAACAGACCCTTCTGCATGGGAGACGGAGGATTTTAAATATTCAGTTTCAGACCAATTAGTAGAAAAGAAATGAGGTGAATGCTAATATGAGCAGCTTGTTTTTATTTCTGCGTTCTATTAAAACAAAATAATATTTTGTGACTCATTGGTTGTTATGGTGCAAACAGCATCTTCACTCCTCAGTCATTCTTAAATTTCATGTTTTTGTTGCTCTGGGTGTCTGTGCATTTTTCTGAAATGTAACCACAACAAAGAAGCTGTGGTCAAACTACAAAGAGAGAGAGCAGCCAGTTAAAAGAGAGAGTTTTTATAGCAGCTGCAACGAGTTTCATTCCTCCATCAGACAACAAGAACCTCGGCTTGGATAGCACTGAAACGACTAATTATAATCCGCAAATCTTTTAAATATGTCGTGTTTATTTATTTAGTTGTTTATTTTTTTTTACCTTACTTTAAATCAACTTGAGAAACATTGTACATCTTTTCTTTATAATACACACAGACAAAAGTGACCCCACCCAGTCCTAAAAGTAAGATTTTCTCATTTACATGACTTATTTTTTCTGAAGTTGGGTATCTGAGGGAAAAAATCAAAATGTATGTAGTGCAAAAGATGTATAAAGTCATTCATGTCTCATGAAATAAATGAAACCAAATCAAACTTTGTTCCTGTAGAAAAGGGAAACATAAAACGCTTCAGGACAGGCTTTCAACCAGCAGGAATAAAATAATTACACACTCCTTGAGCTCTTACATGTCATCATGTCATCATTTACTGCCACCAACTTATTTAAGTTGGATTCAGGCCAATACAAACTAGGGCATAATTATCAATTTGAAGGAAAATTATACACTATTGACATCTGGGAAGAGGAAAGGTCTGGATGGCACCAACATTATTCATTCATTTATTAAATTAGTGTGGAGCTAAATAATTACTCACTAAAAACGTTTGGAAGGAAAAATATGTAATTTGCAAACTAAATATTTAGCTTTCTAACTAGCTGTTTAGGTTGTGGCTAAATATTTAGCCCTGAGCTAACTAAGTATTTAGTTTGTAAGCTAAATATTTAGCTAGCGCAGAGCTAAATTGTTTGTTTGGAGCTATACATTTTGCTTACGATGAAATATTTATTGTGACATTTTCAAATAAATTAGTAACATGGTGAAAATATGACTTTGAAAAAACGATCCCCCTTTTTCTGTCAAATTATTACTGCTAATTTTTTAAATGTATGTATAATTTTATGTACTTTACAAACAGTACCCCATATTTGTAGCACTATTAATATGTAATTTTAATACAAAATGTGGACTTAATGAAAATTTTTATTACATTCTTAAAGGTAAACTTTGAAAAACAACAACAAAAAAAAACAGCATAATTGAGCACAAGAGAAACAGATTCTTCAAACACAACAGGAAACCAAAATCTAAACCAGAGAATAAAATGATTAGAATCATTAGCTAATAAGGTAAATCGTAAATCCCATAAAGTCTGACAATGACCCAAAGCACATTAGGTACTTTAGGTTGCAGTATCGTTTGTGACTTACTGCATCAAGCTGAACTCAGTTAATTAGACTGAAAACTTGGCCTTTCTGCCTGGGTGCATTCCTCGTGTCTTGCTGCTGCATCCCAGCAGGGACTGGGGACCACTTAATAAGTGGGTTTGAAACCACACCGCTAAGGATTCAATCGTACAGAAGCAGCTCGGCATCGGCCTTCAGAAATACCACCACAGCACCCTGGTTCACATCTAAACCATATCAAACTGGAAGCTGCATTCCTGACAGTCTGGGACCCAGAAGTCTGAACTGGGACGATCGAGAACAGAGAAACAGAAAGACGGAACAACACCTGAACGCTTTCCATTTGTTTTAATTACTAGTTGGACGCAAGCTGTCATGGTTAGGTTTTAGTTGGACCCAAATGCAGGCAGGTCAGAGGCTGAGATGTAGACCACATTTAAAAAATAAAAATACTGGAGCAAAATAAGCAGAATGTGAAAACAAAGAATACAGTAAGTAACAAACACAGAAACCAGGAGCTCAAATACAGAGGCAGGCAAAGTAACTAGATGAAGTAACCAGAGGAGATGTGGAACAGCTGCAGCAGGAGGCAAACAGGGAAACTGAGGGAGACAAGTTAGACTCAGAACCAAGTCAGAAGACAAACACTGATCTAAGAGAAATAAATCCAAATGCACAGATAAGAGAAACAATAAGCCAAGAAAATAAACACAAAGGAATGGGCTAATATGAAAACATGTTTCTACCAAAAAAAATGAAAATGGTTTTAAAAAAAGAAGGAAAAACTTTGCAAAACCTTCAGGCAGTTCGGAGAGATTGCTGATCAACTCCACTTTAGAAGATCAGAAGAAACTGTGGCTCAGTGGAAGTTTTTGAAAAAAGGTGATGATTTCAGACTTTAACACAGCTGTACGGCTGTCAGTAATGTTTATAGTGAGACACAGGTTGAAAGGAACGATTTCCTCACTCTTTTCAACGCCACCTCAGAGATTTGCCTTAGATCCAGTCCACTTAAGTTATTCAGCTGAACTTGTTCTTCTCTTTCTGCAGAGGAACTGCTGAGCCAGAGTCTCAGAACAAAACCAAAACAGTCTTTTATTCCAGGCCGTGTGATTAGGTGAAGCTATAAATAGGCCAAGGACATTCAAGGGAAAGACTTGGCAGGAAGACATGTTTGTAAAGTTGATTTGTGCAACTTAGCTTAAAGCACAGAGCGCAGTGGTTTTCTCAGCATTCACTGTAGTTCTTCTTTTTAATGGCAGTATGTGCTGTTTACTCAATTCAGCTTCATTAATAACCTGAAAAACACCATGGAGGAAAATCTCAAGCAAAGACAGGCTGAGTAAATACATAAAGTATTTTTTTTATTCATCCAAACCAACTTGGTCCTGTGATAAAAATCATTTGCTCCATCTGAGCAGATTTATGCTGCACTTAAATTATCTGAGTTTTTAAAAGAACAAAAACAAATCTGCTCTGGGTCACACATTTGTCTGATTTTTGTTGGTAAGTTACATAAAAAAACTGTTTGAAACTAATCTGAAGCTAAAAAGCAATTGACAAAACTCCCATTCGCATCAATTCAAGCCAGCTGTGCCGTTACATCGGCCGAACTCAGATGGATCAAAGGAATGGCAGAGAGCACCAGCGCTTTTCTCCAGACTCTTCTTCTGCTTCTCACACTTTTTCTCCGTGTAATGAAACTTCTCCTCGAGTCTAATGGCCTTTATTAAGCTCATAAAATGTAACACTAAGCTTCACTGGACCAACTCGATCTTTGATTAGGTTTTTTGGTTCCTGGACATCCATAGAAATGTATCTGCTTTGGCTGAGTACCCATAATGCCTCACTCTGCGGAGGGCCGGATCAGTTCAGGCGATTACCTTCATGTTGCTCTGAAAGAATCAGTCTGGAAGTTATCAGTTATTTTTAAAGAAACAGCTGCAAACTGTCATTGAAAGGATTAACCTTTTGACATTTTGTCGCTTTACTGCCAAGGACTTTGATATATTTTATTTCATAAGAAAGGAAAACGTTTATTTTTTCCTGCTAAATGCTGAAAAGAAATTTAAATTTTGAAGTAATAAGTATCTCACTGTAGGAATGCTTTTCTTCAGCAGCAGCAGGATAAGGAAAGGAGCTAAATACCTGGAAAAAAAAAACAGATACAGACGGAAAAAAGACTGAGACCAGCAGCAGAATCACTTTCCAACAGAACGACGACCCTAAACAGAGTTTAGATCAAAACTCGTCACTGTTAAAATCTAAAAATTGATCAAAGATGTCCCAGTGATTAATTTTTAATTACATTTTCACTGCAACTGTAGTGAAAATGTGCTGGTCTATAAAATCTTAGTAAAATACATTGAGGTTTGTGTATATGTGACAAAATCTGAACAACTTTCATCAGAAGACATAAACGTGCTTTTTAAAACCTTAAGTTATTTTTTGTCGTGTTGTTCTTGCTTAGTCTATAACTATATAAAATAAAGATGGAACATTGAACATCACTCAGTCCAGCAAGCGGTGAACCGATCGCAGCTGATCGCTGATTACCGATCTTTTAAAAAAGATCGATAACCTGACCAATACCAACTTTTTTGTCTTTAAATATAGTAAGAAAGTCGCTGAGTTGGCAACAGTGAATTTGACTATTGTTAACCTCAAACCTGCAGACGTGACCTGAGAGGACAGTGACTGAGTTTTAGACTTTTACTGAGGAAGATAAGCTCAGGGGATGATCACCGATCTCCCCACCACCACTAGTGCCCAATAATTATCATGAAGTGTCAGCAGATTTCCATGTTACTCAGAGATACTGAGAAGATTTTTCCTTCCTTCCTGTTTTCCACTGCTGGTTAGCCTTAGGGAATATTTTGGAGAAATGTTTCTACCTCCAACATATGACTTTCTTCTTTTGTGTTATTAAAACACAGCTTCCTCTCAGACTGGTTGATGTTGTTGCCTGCATGCAAAGGCAGGAGAAGAAATGTCTGTAGAAATGAAGCTTGGGTTAAAGTTTCTGTCACATGTTCTCAGTCAGCAGCAGAAAACCAGATACCAGTGTCAAAATCCTGCCAGCAATAGCACCTATAATTACATTTGCCCCAAGCCTGCTGGCCTCATTTGCCACACTTTAATCACAGATTGTCTGGCCTGATTTAAATTAGGATGTTTTTTGCGTTAGAAATTACTAGAATGAACATCATCATTATCCCATTTCACCTCTAAATCACTTTCTCTCCCCCGAACCGCACTCAAAACAGCTGCAGCCACTGGAAAGTGGTAAAACAGCACTTAGGTTTTAAATTAGCGGCTTTACTGGGTGAATGGGTTTGTGTTGTTTTAACAAATGGCCTCGCCAACTGCTTTGTGGGACGGATGGTTGACGACATACAGATCTGCTTTTATGGAAAGTATACAGAATTTAAAGTTGACAGTTTTCTGCTAACATTGTCTAAGATGGTTGACTGATAGGATCCAACAAGCTTCAACCATTTCCAACTTCAAAACTGAAAACAGAGACAGAGAGACATTAGAAGCGTTTTGTGTTTTTTGTGATATTTTTTAGGGTTTGTATCAGTCGTCCTCCATGAAACTCTTTTCCTTGGTAGCAGTACGACCTGCTGTGTAACAATTTAAAATCCTCTGAAGCCTTTTAAGACTTTTTTGGGCTGCAACTAACAATTATTTTAGCTAACGATTAATCTATTGTTTTCTTTTTCTGACAATCAGAGAAAAGTAAATTCACATTCTGCAGATTTTTCAAGTAAGCCTTTTTATACAGTTTTATAAATACATAAAAATGCCAATACACAAATAATTTAATCCTTTTTTTAAAATAGAAAATATATATTTTTTTTATTTCCTAAAATTTAACAACAGCGTTCCTTTAATGTAAGTTTGATCAAAGGATGAATCTTCAGCTAAAAAAATCTTCTAACATCAACCTGGAAAAAGCTCAGATCTTGATTTCACATCAGTGCAGATCTGTTGATTATTGTTTGGATTAACTGGTTTATAATTGTATGGCTAAGATTTACAAGAGGTATAATGAAATATATTTTTTTTAAGAATTTGAACAAATTGAAGCTAAAACAGCCACATGAGCAGAACAAACTTGCAAAGTTTTTTTTTTTTTTTTTTTAATCTTATTTATATATACGTTATAAACTTTTGGCTTACTTACTCACCTGGGAATGTTCTTCTTTCAGCAGTCGACCTTTTAAAGAGTCAGCTTAATGATTATTTTGTCGTGATCCATGTTTCTGTGTATTTATTTTTAGGGTTTTCTGTCCTGTTGATTGCTTCCCAGGTGTGTCTCATTCCTTGATTACCCTCCCTGTGTTTTTAAGTCCACCTGTTGTCTCTGTCTCTTGTGGATCGTTGTCGTACGTCTAGCTCTCCATTCCCACTGTTTAAGTCCTGGTTAGCCTTAGCTCCTGTATTCAGTCCCCTTGTTGGTTTCTACCGGTTATTAGCTGTGTGCTATTGTTGCTGCCTGACTGGACTGTTTCTGGGCTACACGCATCATTAAATTCATCATCATCTTCATCTGGGTCTCCTGGGTTCATCCTCACCACACATGACATATCATTAATAGATTCATCATGATCAATTCGATTGATCGTTTCAGCCCTTCAAAGTCTAAAGTATTTATATAGACTTTAATGTGAATTTCTGAAAATATAATATACTAAATTGGATTTAAGCCTGCACTTTGACTAGACCAGTTTAGCACAATCATAATCTTTGTCCTAAACGTTTCTGTTGTGTCTCTGGCTGAATGTTGAAGTTTGTTGTCCAGCTGAAGGTTGAATCTCTGTCACAGTTTTAGGTTCATTTTATAGGACTGTCCAGTTTTTAGCTTCATCAGTGGTGACATGTTCACATCCAACACACCTGAATCAAATGAGCAGTTAATGACAAGGCCTGTGTAAAAGGTGCTGACCTACCATGGAAGTATTTCAGCCTTTTAAATGTGAGAGCAGCAATGCATCCAAAGCATGTAGAGGTGGCAGTCCTTCCCCTCTGCATTGAAACCTTTTATCTTAGACTTCGTATCTAGTAATCGAGTCTTTATAAAAACAAATATTTCTGCCACAGCATTTAAAAAAACATCATACACACGGGATCGGTTTAAGAAAAGTGTTCATCTGCAGGAATCCTTTGAAATTCACCACAGAGCGTTGCTTTAAACATGCCAGACCCATAGGGGGCAGTGTAGGGCTATGTCAGCCAATCACAGTCCTTCAAAACGAGGAACGAAACATGGCGCCGGAAGAGTCATTTGTGTGGACAGACATGGAGGTTGAGCTACTTTTAACTATCATGTTATGTAAGCTATTAAAACAAAACGATGTCGACTTTAAGATTTTAAGATTATTTTGTTAACTTTTAAAGTTTTAAATGGGTTACCCCCCCCCCCTTATCTTCGGGACCTTTTAAATTTCCAGTCTGTGTCCAGAACTTTACGATCAAATAATCAGTTATTACTTACAGTTCCTCGAACTCGACTTAAGAGGAAAGGAGATCGAGCTTTTTCTGTTGCTGCTCCTGTTTTATGGAATAATTTACCTTTCCAGATTAGATCGGCCCACAGCCAGGATCATTTTAAATCGCTTCTTAAAACTCATTTTTACTCTTTGGCATTTAATTGACGTATTGTTTTGTGTTCTGTTTTGTCATTTGTGTTGTTTTTGTGCAGCACTTTGGTGCAGTTTTATACCTGTTGTAAAGTGCTATATAAATAAATTTGACATTGACTGGGAATCGTGTCGAAGCAACATGAACGGCGCTGTGCCCCCAGACTGAACTTGAGTAAAACAGCTGACATCCAAGCGCTGCTGCTCTGTTGCAACTTAACATATTGGAGCAGTTTGTAAAAATAAAGAAACAAAAAGTTTCAGACAATATGTGACATCAGCAACGCATTATCTGTCGCAGACTGTGATGCACTTACCTCTAAATCTCTGGTTTCTTATCAATAATCATTTTTAGTAATATTAAACAATTTTTACATGTGGATGAAAGGCCAAGTCGCATAAAAATCTATTCGGCTTCCCAAATATCTGGCTTCATGTTATCTAGACCTCGTTGTATAATGATAAAATAATTTTTTCTTTGGTTGTTTGGTTTATGATGGTGTGTGTTCCTCCTGGGAAGAAAAGTGACTCCAAAACACTTTGCTACGAGTTCACAAAAATACATCAGACTAACTGTGAGTGACTCCCAGCGCTTGGTGTTGCTTTAAAGGAACGGCCATGATGGTTCTGTGTAACCAGACAATAGCCGACAAACATCACAACTTCAAACATCAGCTGGATTTTAAATTAGAAGCAATGGAGGTGTTGTTTTATTCCCTGGCAGACAAAGGCGTCCCATGGAGCGCTGCTACTCATTTCATCATCACAGAAGCTGAGTTGTGCTTTAATTAATGACGCTGGTCAACCTCAAGTGACTAGAATGAACATTATAATTGTCACTTTACAACTAAATCATTTTCTGTGCTCTTTCTGCTCCACTCAAAACGTCAACAGCCAAGAGATTTAACTGTGGATGGAGTGGATGGAGGAAGAGTGGATGGTAATTAAGTTCTAAATTAGCGGCTTTGCTGTGCGACTGGGTTCTGTTCATGTTTCAGGTCTGAGCTTCAGATTCTGTAAAAACTGGAACTACGTTGAAAAAGTATCTGAAACAAAAAAGCCAAAATAAAATACACAACTGAGCTTAACCCTTGTGCGTGTGAGGACTGAGGCAAATGATGCAAGTTTTCGTGTGTGTGGTCGGTTGGACCCCATTTCTAAACACAAGGGTTAAAGGAATCATGTTATATTAATCAAGAGCAATTTAACTGGAACTGGAACATCTCTAATGCAGTTTCTTCAAGAAATTCCACTAACAAGATCATAGGGAAAACAAAAAGCAGCAGTTTGTTTTGTTGTTTTGTTTAAAGAGGGAAACCTTCAAATGAATGACAGAAAATGAAATACGAGGTAACAAAAAACACAATGGTCTGATATTTGCAGCAAAAAAGCTACTCTTTGTCTCTAAGCATTTAACTTCTGCGTAATAATTATGGCCGCTGTGTTCCTGATGACTTAAAGGAATGGAGGAAAAACCTTTCTGACATGCCAAGTCACTTGGAACAAGCCGGGTTTGTATGCTGGTTGTGTTTTGAGTTATTGACAATAAAGTCCAGATTGCTGAAGACTGTGATGACTCCTTTTAACGTTTGAATTTTAGAGTTACAAAATGAGTTTTATCAATCAGAATTAAAACAAATTCTGTTATAGTTCAGGAAATCTTAACTTGTGTAGCGGATATGTTTCACTTATTTTAATTTTGATGATATTCCATTTTTATTGCTTTAATGTTAGAAATATTTCACTCTTTGTAAGACTGTTCACCATAAAACACCTTTTGATGTGTTTAAAGGTAACAAATGGTCTGATTTTATTTGACGAGCATCACATTTCATCATTTTTCCATAATTTAAGAGTTGTCTGTGATTAAAATTTAACATAATCTGTTAAATTACAGAAAAAATTTCAGCTGGAAATTATGTAAAAACAGAAAATGTACTGGCAGAAAATTACCAGGACATTTTCCTGTTTTTTATGGAATTTTTTTTACTGTGTGGTGTTGTAACAATTACTTTTTTTTTTTTAGTTTGAACAACTAATAATCGTAACAACTGAACCCAAACTTCATTAGATTTTCTTTTAGGCAGGTTGGTTTCCTAACTGCATTTTCCATTTTCACTCTTCAGCAGCAGATTCCTGTTGCAGGAATCGGCTTCTTTGTGTCGTGTTGTGCTGGTTTGGGATGCTTAATTTTATTTGGTACATACATTTTTAAGGTTTGTGATGAAAATTATTAAAATATTTGCATCATTTTGCTTACAGCTGCTTAAACTAGAACAAAACTCTTGTTCCTCCTGTGATTTTTTTGTTTTGTTTTAGTTTTTGCTATATTGAAGGAGCAGATTTATTAGCAGGTTTCCATGGAAACAAAATGTTTAGGTACGTTGTGAAAAATATAAATTAAAATCACACTAAGCTTTTTATGTTTTTGGTCAGTTAAGATGACCAAAATTATTATTTTTCACAAAGAAAAAATATTTCATCTACAACAAAAACTTAATATTTTTAATGACTGAAGTGACTAAAAGGGAAAACATGGAGGAATTATGACGCACTTTGATCCTTGATATACTTTGTGTTGTTTTTTTTTACATCAGATAAAATTCAATGCGCTGATGCCAAAATGATTTGGGTCTTCAGTTTTGTATGTCACTATTGTTAAATAATGCAATGCTGATAGAAAGTGATTATTTTAATTCATAATTTAAATTATTACATCATATTAGTGTCCCATGAATCTCACCATTAACTTTTCATATTAATGAAAATTGTTTGCTTGAAAAATATTCACAGAACTCAGATAAATCAAAATACTGATTTAGTTTAGAACCAGAACTGATTTCAGGAAAGTTACAGCTAATCTGAAACATTTTATTTTCCCAGATTTTGATTCTGGCTGCTAAACTTTTGCCTTTCTGCTGATCTCAGTGATTATTTGATGGCTATTGGTCCAGACAACCATAAACAGTAAGAACACAAGCTTCACCATACTGTCGAAATCTGAAAACTATGAGTCTGAAAAGCCTCAAAGGCGAGAAAAGTAAAAAGAGAAGATTTAGTGACAACCACATGCAGATGTCTTCAATAGAGACACATACTGCGGGCGGAGCATTTAACTTTCTCACAATCACCAAAAGTTTACTCGGTGTTCTTTATATAATAGCCTCAACATCCTCAGATCTCAAGAAACATTTGATTTTTTTTTTTTACATCACAAACAATAATTAACCCATCATTCATTTATGAGCTTAACATGCTGCCAAAAGCAGCGGGGAAAAAACTGTTTGTGGACTCAAAATCAAATCACAGTGTTCTTTCACAAACTTAATCGGGTGATGACAGGAAACAAAACCTCAGAAATAATTTGAAACATGTCTCTTCTGGTCTTTATATGCATCAATGTGACAGAGAGTCGAACATAAAGAGAGACTAGTTGCACAGACCTAACCTCCTAATGAAAGGTTTGAACTAAGGTCAGATTTTGTTCTTATCGTGTTGAAACTGGACGTTTGTCTGATTGCGTCGCCTTTGTATCGACTCGCTTTGGTATCAAGATCAAATTCCAAGCTGCTTACCCATCCCAGTCCTTATCGTCCCCCCCGCCCCGCCGAACCCCCTCCAGTGTTTAAGTGTGTCGGAGGCTGATAGCATTGACTTCAGGAATCACTCCATCTCATTCAGCGGTTCCCACACACTCACCACAAAAGAATAAAAAAACACACTCTTTACACGAACCACAAAGGAAAAAAATAGATTTCACTCACACCACACAAAGAAAAAAAAATGTCACCTCCCACCCAACTCCTCTGGTTGTGCCAAACAATCCAGAGCTCCACTGCGGGCCCCCTCTCCCTGGCACTCTGCTTTCTCGTCTGCACTGCAGTCTTGCTCTCAAACTTTCTTTTGTTCCCAAACACATCTTAGAAGAAGATATCCGATCGCCAGCGGAAATACACGCGAGTTCAAAAATGCGGGGAGTTTACGCAGTTTTTGTGAGTGGGAATAAAAAAGGAGAAAAGTGGGAAAGTGCGATAAGTGGAAATGTTCAAATGTTCAGACTAAACAGGCCCCCAGTTCATTTCTGGAACAAAGAGCGAATACGTGAAATATTGCATGAACTCGCTGGTTGTGTTTGCATGGGCATGTGTGACAGCAGTGACCTACAGCTGTGCACACATCGCTCCGGCTCCATGAAGCTGGAACCACTGAAGACTTCACAACAGTTTCTCACATCATTTTGTAATTTTTCAAAAGTTTAACTAGTGAAGACTTTATACTAGCATACTTTTTCACATTTTGCTTTGGATAACCAAATTTATTTTGATGTTTTGTTCTGGAGGAAAACCATTTAAAAGTTGCAAAAGGCTAAAAACTGTGGTGGAGGTTCACCTTCCATAGGGAAAAAGGCCATGCAGTCAAACTCAATACATTCCTAATAAGTCTCTTTTACAGGCTCCAATCAAAGCATATTCATGTGTTAGAATGGCCTAATAAAAGTACAGATTTAAATACAAATGAATATGTTACGTTTGGAATATGGTTTAGTATATATTTTATCTTCAGCTCTATTTCTGTGAGTGAGTTTTGAGGCTGAGACTCACATTTCAAAGATGTTTTACAAACGTGAACACATTTCATATGGTGATTTTCTTTTCTTTTTGAGCCTGATTTGCATTGTTTTTCCTGGTCTGCTCTGATCTGGCAGCTTTCCCCAGGCGCTCTAAAGCTGAAACTTTTCACACTCAGAAAACAGGGAAATATTTCAGGCTCTTGCAGTTTTTCCTGAAATGAATATTACAGTCAGTAGAAACATTTGCTTCATTTCTTTTGCATTTTTTTTTTCATAATTTTGCCATTTACAACAATGCAATGCTGCCTCCTATGAAAATGAAGTGAAGGCACACATTCTGAAAATTAAAAGTGGGTAAAACTGCCACATGCCAGACAGAAGGAATGCGTTCAGACACTGGAGCGATGCATCATGTTGGAATCACGTATCCCTGCTGTCTAGTTTGTTTCATCTCCTTCAGTCGCTGGAAATCATTTTTATTTCTCCATGTCAAAGATAACCCGGCTCTTAATGAAGAGCAATGCAGGAATGCTCATAATGTGATGTGAGTCTGTAATTTGCATGTATGGTATGTAGGTATTTGGGGCCGAGAACACCAGAATTATGGTCATAATTTCAGAGCGCTGTCACAGGAGATATTTTAGTTTTTGTGCTGAGAATCTGATGCCTTCGTGAACAGTTGGGAAATTCAAACACTCACTCCTGTTCATGCAGCGACTCTTCTGCATTCACTGTGTTTTACGTATTCCACTGATTTTTTTTCTGTTTTAATTTAAGCCGTGTGCTAATAAGTGTTGCAAATTAGCATGATATTTGCATTGCCATGTTTAGTTATGAATATGCAACACTGATCTTCCCTTTGCCAAACAAGTCGATTTTCTTTCTGCTGCTTGAAATGCTGCATGTTGCCAGATCTTGTGACAGGAACAAGAAAGAAAATTGATGATAATGAGCCCAAAAGAAGTGAGTGAGTTTGTAAAACAAAACTAAAAAATTGCATAATAGGAAAATGAAATCGAAAATAATTTTTCAAATGAAATTGGAAAGTTTTATTTTCGCCTATAGGCGTCTTTAGCCTTGCAAACTAGAGACTGACATTTTTGTAAGTAATTCAAACTCAGTCAGATTGGATGGTGAAAATCTCAAGTAAATTTAAATTTCTGCCACATATTTCTATGAAATTTCGGTTTTTACTTTTCTAGTTTTTGTCCTGCTGAAAATTATTTGCGCTCCTCTGACAGCTTTTCTTCCAGGATTGACAGATATTTGAACCTCTGTTCACAGAACAGCTGCATTCCTGGCACCTGGCGCTTTCCAGATTACTATTTGTAAAAGAGAATAAACAGAGAAAATGAAGATGAATCGCTTTCCTTAGTGTGTGTTGGTCTATCACTTCAAATCACAACATCTTTGAGCTTTGTGGTTGTAATGAAGCACAGTGTGGAAACGTTCAAACCCGATGATTAGATTTGTAATTCACTGCATGTCTGTTAAGATTTCAAACAAAAACCTGAGTGGACAGTCGCTTTATGTGCTCAACGAAACGCTCCATCAGCTCTACACACAGCGATGTGGAAGGTCAATCAACCCAGACAACCACCAGTTGTCACAACAACTGCAGTCATTTTCTTAATTTGTATTTATGTTGTACTCATCCTGTTATGCAGGTTTTTACCCTAAACATTCTCCAGGACTCTTGTGGCATTTATTTAGCAGGTATTTGTAAAACGGAGGAATGAGGCTGACATGCAGCAGGTGGATCAGGCCAGGAGTCAAACTCAGGATCGCTGCGCTGAGTGAGCTGCAGTGAGAGGCTCCACGCTATCATGACTTACATCACACCCTGAGAAATGCATTGGTGAAGACATTTAATATTATATCTGCTGTGGTGGACTAACAGGAAGTCACAGAAAGAGAGAGAGAGATAAGGAAAAGTTGCAGACCAGATGAAAACAGTGAATGTTGCAGTTTTTCTGGTATGCACCTATCCTTCCTGCATCCGCTGGGGGAATTTTTCTCCTGTGTTCTTATCTCTACTTCGGCTTCCTGCCTCTCCACATTGTCCTGGGATTAAATGAAGGAAAATGATCATGCAAATTCTCGAAAGCACCCAACTTGGAACTAAATATAAGGTCAAACTGATATGTTTCTAACTGGAACTACAATTCCTACCAGGAATTGTTAAAACTGTGACGTTTCTTCAGAAACCAGCGGATTACTCATCAGGATCCGATGTAAATTATTCCCCAAAGATGTTCCTGCTTGCACAGAAAATGATTGGCTGCTTGGCTAAAAATAATCTAAAATGCTTCAACATGGAAACCAGAAAATTAAAACAGTAAATTATCGTTCAGTTTGATCAAAGACTAACCAAAACAACAACGATTGAGCCAATGGTTACTGCAATGCTGCAACTCCATGTGAAGACAAACTATCAGTGAGAAGTCCCAGTAAAGTCCCACTGTTAAGAAATATGACCTGCGCTTTATATAAGAAGAGAAAAAAGTTTTATTGTCTGCTAGTGGGAAAACTCAGAAGTTTGTTTTAAGAAAAGCTCCAATGTGGCAAATATTTGTTCCATTGACAGATTATTCCACTTATAATGTGGGAAAAATGCTTTAAGCAAATTAATCTGCCAGTTTTTTGCTGAAGCTCCTAAATCTTGCTGCAAACTTACTTCTAAGTTAGTTTTGTCTCATTTCAAACTAAGATATTTGCTCTAAAAAGAAGACTAGAAATACTTGGTAAAACATCTTAAAACCAAACCTGAAATAGCTGCAATTTTTTATCATCGTGTGTGTGTGTGTGTGTGTGTGTGTGTGTGTGTGTGTGGAGTCTCAATTCTGAAAATTGGTAGATAATTGAACAATCTTGCCATCTAATCAGGCATAACTAACCTAAAATATCCAATTTGATTTTTAACATTTATGTAACACCTGAAAAAATAGTTCAAAAGAAATTAATTTTTGATTTGTTTTCCATCCAAAGGTAACTAATGTGATTTTTTTTATCATGACTTTCCATAACGCGTCATTACTTTATCCCCAAACCTTCCTGTATTTCTGTTCCTTTTTTACTTTCTGTTCCTGAGAACTGAATATAAAGCTAATAGCAAAGCCAGCAAAGATTTACTCTGAGAACAAACAGGCCCATGACATAACGATGAAAGAGTCACATAGTTCTTCATCAGTGTTGTGAGAATGCTAGCGTGAGACTGAGAGAGTTAAAGAAAGGCTGAAAATGACAGGGGCCACGATGAGAAAGACAAGACAACAGGACAGAAGAGACACGAAAACAAGTGCTGGGCTCAGGAGCAGAGGCGTTGTGTTTGGTGGGAAAGGTCGTATATTGTTCTGTGGTGCTGCGTTGCATTAATTACAGGATGAGAAATGATAAGCTCTGCCGACGCGCTATGTATAGTCAGACAGTCAGACAGACAGACAGACAGCTGTGAGAGCAACCGGATGCAAACTCAGAGTTTTCACCATAAAAGCTTCTATCTGGGAGATTTTATGTCTTTGTTTTAAGCGTTCGAAGCTGAAGCGTTGATTAGAGACTGTAAGCAACAACAAAATTCTTGACTTTCCTCTCTTTAGGGTGTTTTAAATCGCCGTCTCAGACATGAAGTCAGCCTGTGGATGGGGAGGCCTTCATAAATTACACAGATATGGAGCCAGAAGCAGACGTCGCCATAAGATGTTATTTATTTACCAAAATACCAGACATAAATATGTCAGATTTGAGCTGTTTTGTGATTTTGTTGTGACAATCCAAAACGTTGCTATGCTTGTTGGGAAGAACAGGGAGAAGAAACACATCAGAAAACACCAAATCAGTAAAACATTAACTCAATATGAAAACTGCATTTCATGCTTCTGAAAGATAATTGGCCAAACATGATAAATTGCAGGGCTTCAAACCAGTAGTGTCTTTTTCAGTATTTTAATAAGGAAAATATGAACATTTGCAAAAATATTTATCAGGACAGCTCATAAAAAATCTCAGTTTAAAGTAGATCTAGTTAAGTGTTAGCTAGCATGATCATTCAGTGCAAACTGAGTCTACAGGGAAAAGGACATCAGTTAGTTAGCGTTTAGTCAACACTGTGATCAGCGCAGCTTCGACTTGATGGTAAACTTCATGATCCTGAACGATCCTTTTATCTCCATGGGAACCATTCATCAATGTGAAACTCCTGGATTGACCTACTTCTTCCTCTAAGCTGCAGTTTCTGATCTGCTGGCTCCTTCAGACTAGCCAGCAGCAATTAGCAAACACCTGGTGTAACTGCACATTATAGAAGCTACTTCTCAGGGTTCGGGTAGCATTTTTATCACAACTAAAGGGAAGATAGTTACTTCACTGTGCTACAACATGACACTATGTGGCTGGAAAATACATAATACTGCCCCTTTAACAATGAAAAAGTAAAACAATGTGAGGTGTAGAGATCAGTGTTGTTATAGCATGTTCTGTATGGGTGGTTGCACGTACACTATACCCAAGATGATGTAGAGCTTCACTATTCATGGACTCCAAATTACTTACAAAAATTTGCATATTTGCAGATTTTTTTAATAGAAGATAACTGCAATATTTCAATGAAAATGCAGCTTGGGAAACTGAAATGCCCCAGAATGCTTCTTCACAAACCAGAAAGCAAATGGCAAAGGAGCCAATCCAGGAGCAACATTCATTTTCCATGCCAGTGATTGGCTGTAACCCCAAAAGCAACGATGATGTAGACGAAACAATCAGCAGCACACAGCCTTGTCTGGAAGATGCAAACGTATTTACACTCTTCTAAAAACATGTCAGAACATGAAAAAGAGTATTTGACACACATGAACACACTAAATAAACAGCTCACCTACATGTTCAATTTTCATGCTGTGCTTGTTTAATTTACATTTAATGGCTCTTAAAACAGAAAAACCTTCACTGCTAACTGAATGCAAATATCTCTTCAAACCCCAAGTTCAAAGGAGAACATTCTTTATTTTTCTATCACACCCAAGCAGTTGCTGACCATAAAACCTCACAAAAACACATAAAGAAATATTTAGTGATATTATGGAACAGATTAGAGGAAAGTAGCCTAATTTCTTTCTTTGGCATGTCTTTTTCTGGGTTGCATAGCCTTTGAAAACGGGAATGCAACATTTGACTTCAGTCCACTAATTTTAACAAAGAGAGTAGAAAAACTTTTATTGAAAAAGAAATGGAAAATAACAAGGGCTGTTCATGCAATGTCAGCAAAATGCAGCTTTAAATGGTGAAAAACTTACCACTTTCAGAATAAATTAATTCTATGTGGCTTGTTGCCCCAAATTGTTGTAAAAAAAAAAAAAAGGCCAAAATGACTGAGACAAGTTCTTTCTAATTCACACTTCATTGTATTTTGTGTTATTTTAGAACAAACTGAATCCCTGCAATTTTAGGTTAAGGCTCTGATTTTACTTTACACACGTTTCCAAAAATAGCAGTTCAGTCCACAAATACGGTTTATGTTTGTTTCTAAAGATTAACTACTGACTCCTGAGACTTCCATCAGATCCATCACAATGTTCATTCTTTGGTTTTAAGTCATTGATAGATTTATCCTTAATAAATAGTAGACATCATTTAAAGTCAAGAAGGTTTATGAGACCTTTCAGTGAAGGTTCTCATAAACCTCCTTTGAAGTTGACATAAATGATATGAAGAGTAAAGTATCTTGAGTTTACAATGTCTGCAGAAGAATAAAAGTAAGAAAACTTGTGGATCTTTCAAACCAATAAATGTGTCAAAAATGTGTTTATCTCTACAAAATATATTTGTGGAGACTTTACTAAAAGGCAAAGGAAAGTCACATTTAGTCTTATTAAGAAGATTGATTTGATCACTTCTGGTTATAAAAAAGGAAAGAATTTCTGATTATATCTACATGTTTACTAATTGTTCACAGTCGTTTAAAGTGTCCAGTATCCAAGACAACATGCTGATATGATCCACTTCTTTAGCATATGTGTGTGTGTGTGTGTGTGTGTGTGTGTGTGGGTGATAAAGGTGGGGGATTCCCGCTGACCCAAGTTAACAGTGTGTATGTGTGTGTCTCCCATCCATCATCACACACATTTCCCTCCTTCAGCGTGTTCGAAAATAGAAAGTTGTGTGAACATGACCTCTCCCACACATAAACACACTGCATGCACACACACACACACACATACACACACACACACACGCCCATTACGATGCTATTGTGTCCCGGCTTGTCATCCAGAATGTTGGTGTGCGATTGTTTGTGTTTGTGCAAGATGGAGATCTCTCTGTGTTTGCGTGTGTGTGGTGTGTGTGTGTGTGTGTGTGTGTGTGTGTGTTATCAAAAGACGTAAGAAAAAATGTGCCTGTCGCCATGCTTTCTCTCCTTTATTTGATGTCTCTCTCTATTTTCTTTCTCGCCACAAAGTCTGCAGCTGCTGCCAAATTTCCTCTGTGGCAAAGGTGTGGTGCTACGGCACTGTCTCACACACACATTCCACTTGTTAAGTTACGGAAACGACTGGAGAGGGACATTCATGAAGCCTGACATAACAGCAGAAAAACGGGCTGAAGCTCCTAATGAAGTCAGGTTATCCAATTCTTTCCCTTGCAGAAAAACAATATTTCTAACTCAACTGTTCTTTTGTCAAAAGTGAAATTCAGAGCAGAAATTGTTGAATTTTGTGATAGACAAAAGTGAAACTTTTACAAAGAATAACTTTGTTGCCAAATACAGCATTTCAGAATAAAATAATTTTTTTGACCTGTAAACATGGTGATAGTGCGACGATTTGGCTCTAGTTGGCTGTGCTTGATGGAGTTCTTGGGGTGGCCTAGTTAAAGTCTAAAATTGAATAAAATTGTGATGCTGTGTCATGACTTAAAATTCACAATTTACTCTACAAAAACTATCTTAATGTGGCAGAATGTGAATTATTCTGATCTCCAGTTACGCCTGATGATACAAGTGGCACAACTAGTTATTAGGTTTGGGGGCATTTACTTTTTCACATTGTCAAGCTGTTTTCTCTTCATGAAAATTAAAAAATGCTTCATTTTTCAAGTACTCAAATTCTCTTAATGTAAAATGTGTTTGATTTGAAACGTAAAGAAGAATGAGTCTGTAAGGTTGCAAAAACATTTCAGTGTAAATGTTCATTTTTACTCTTCATGTTGGATGAGGACTGACAATATGCAGCTTACAGGAAATGAGACAAGAACGAAAAACACAAAGAGAAGCCAAAGGTTTGATACTGAAGTTGTCACACCTAAACAGTTACAGTAACTCTCAGCATAGATCCTTATGGTACACACACACACACACACACACACACACACAATGACAGTGAGCCTGAGACAACAGTGGTACGTGGGAGTAGTTCCTGGTTGGTCGAGCAGGAGGTTCTGAGACGCCACAGGAGCCTCCCATGGAGCTGGGCGTGGGGAGGGAAGTGTGTGTGCGTGTGTCTGTGTGTGTAGAGGTTATTATATTGTTCGTTTTATGAAGGTCAACAAAGATAATGGTTGAAAATTAGTCTTCCTTTTCAAATTTCTGTTTTAAAGAGAAAATCATAATTTCAGCCCAGAGTTAGTTTTTTTCTGTGAAACATTCAATAATTTCATTAATAACAAAATGCTTTGCAGAATGACAATCTGCAGCAACTTACCTGTGATGACAGTTAAAGGTGCGTTAATGGAAGCAGAGGATCCGGCGGGAGAACAGAACGTCCCAGCCTTCATGGCTGCCATGCCCCCCACCACCTCCAGGTCCCAGTTTTCCCAGTGAGTTGTTGTTAATCTCAGCCACTAATCATTCTGGTCGGGACTGTGGCTGGCTGTGTGACCACTGTCCTACCCTCAAATACACACACAGACACACACACACACAGAGAGAGACATGTTCAAACACAAGAAACACACATCAGGCAGATTCACATGCCATTACTAAAAGTGTCTTTGTGTTTTTGTCTGTCATTTGTTGGTGAGGTTAATTATAAATGTGACATCTGCTTGTTTTATGCTACACATTAGAGGATGTGTGTGTTGTTTCATATGTGTGTGTGTGTGTGTGTGTGTGTGTGTGTGAGATGCTCCAGTCTCAGTTGGGCAAAAACAATGGAACCTCTCTGATTACATCTCCCTGAACAGGCGGACAGGGTGTGTGTGTGTGTGTGTGTGTGTGTGTGTGTGTGTGTGTGTGTGTGTAGTTCCAAGGGGGAGGAAAGGGTGGCCGTTAAGAAGGAAAAAGAGGGAGGCAAAGTTCTGAACTCCCCCTTCGCTGTCTCTCTCAGACAGACTCACTTCTTTCCCTCGCAGCCGCCTGGCATCTCATTGGTTAAGGCCCCAGCTATATATTTATCTGATTGGTCAGGGCGGGGTATATATACACAGCATGGGTCGGTTAAATCTGGCCACAAGTTTCAAAACTTTCAAACAAGGTGGAGAGACGGAGAGACGGATAGTCGGACGGCTTCGCTGACTGAGTGAAATCAACTGCTGAACCGCAAAATCCAAACAAGAGCTGTTGTCTTTTTGGGAAAGAAAAAAAAGGAAGTGGACAAAAGAGGCAGAGTCTCTGGATTTTTTTTCTTCAGAGGGAATATCCTGCACCACAACTTTTGTTTTCTCCTTTCTCTCTTCTTTCCCCTCTCCTCTCAGATCTCGATGCTTTATTTTGGGATTTGTGCACCAAATCCGTCAGATTCCTCATTTGATCCTTCGGTCGTTTTCCATCTGAAACATTCAGAGTTTTCCAGCCAACATAAAGCCGAGATTTTCTGGACAGAACGTTAACCTGAGTGGGATGAATTTAACTGAGCCCAACCTGCCTAGAGAGGCCTCCCTGCATCCCAGTCAAATGCCCTTTGGAGGCCGCTGGACGTCGGAGACCCCGAGTCCCGCCTCCGACCCCGAGATGGATTTTGAAGAGAGCCTGTCAGCAGACTGCAGTTCTCCGGACGCCCCTGCAGAACCGAGGAGAGGCGAGCCCAGGATGGCTCTGACGGTGGGCTCCAGGGGACAGAGCCCCGACCTGACCCCGGGAGGGGGCCCGCTGGCCGGGGCGGGCGATGGGAAGGCCTCAGGGGCCGAGCAGAGGATCCGCAGGCCCATGAACGCCTTCATGGTTTGGGCTAAAGATGAGAGGAAGCGGCTGGCCCTGCAGAACCCGGACCTGCACAACGCCGTGCTCAGCAAGATGCTGGGTAAGACGAGCAGCAGCCTCAGCTTTTAACAAGCAAAGCAGTTATCATGTAATTCATGGCTAAGTTTACACATTTAACCTTTTTCTGTGTGTTTGATCTTAAAAGGATTGTATGAAAAATATTAAAGGTTAAGAGTTTAGACAAGCAAAAAATCTTACAAATGAATTAATCAGACATTTATTGGCCTTCACCAGCTTTTGGTTTCCTTCAAGATCTGATGAAGTGACACAAATAAACCACATAAAACAGAAAAATGTGCTACCGAAACAGAAAATTAAAGAATAACAAGATTATCTCTATTAATGCATCAAAGCATATTCAAACTTAATCTTCAACTTTTATTGATCTGAAGCAAAATGTGTGAAAGCCTTTATTTTAACTGATGCATTTACAGGATGAAAATTGATGGAGTTCTTAGTTTGGATGCATTTCATTTTAATGGAAGCAAAATAAAGTTTGATTTTTAGACTTTGGCCTTGTTTGGGCATAATCAGCCAATTGAACAGTGAATTTGCAGTACATATCACAGCTTTTTAAAGGTATTTACATTAAATGCAATATTTTGTGCATCTCACTTTTTGTATTTCTAAGCTAAAAATGTGAGCTGAAAATGAAAAATGCAACAATCTTCAGAAAATATTGGCAAACCATTTAGAAACCACTGTTACTGTACTGATTATAACTCTGCATACTGAAAAGTTAACTGTCATTAATGAGTGATAAAAAATAATATTTGTTTTAATAAATACTTTTTAATTACAAGCAACAACAATAATCTTATATAATAAAACTGTTTATGTAAAAGAACTGCTGATGTCACTGTGTTAGACATACTAACTAATATTCTTTAGTCTTTATTTTATTGTATATTTGTCTGGTTGTAAGCTGAGCTTCAGATTAAAACGTGGGAGCTGCTCATGCAGACCCACTGTGCAGCTGGAGCTCATCTGCAGCTTGAAATGTTCAGAGTCACTCAAATCCAAACCGCAGGTTTCTGGGAAAAAAAGTTTGTTTTGCAGATCTGGAAGCAGCCAACATGTACAACCACAAGACAAACTGTAAATATGTACACTTAATGCAGAGCATAAATACATCGAGCTCAGCCCTGAGGGCAAAACTTTCTTAATTAGAGACAAAAAAAACATGAGGGTGCCTTCCATCTAAACAAGCTGGGAATTTGTAGAAACTGAAAAGCTAAAAGATGTCAAGATAAAGAGATTTATGGAGGACTGAATGTGGTTTAAAGGTGGTTGGGGGGCCAACCATCCTGCTTTCAGGGTCTTTGTTTACACTAGAAGTACAGTATTCGATATATTTTCATTGGCCATATGTAAATAGCTGTTAAAAAGATGTCCATGAATTAAAATGATTGTAGGTTTAGGTGTAAAAGGATATTCAGGTTTCAGGACATGAGGGTGAAATGTGATTAGGATTTACAAGATCAGTTAGATTAAAGGCAATAAATAACTTTGTCTTTTAATGAAAAGCATAATTGTTTCCGCTCTTTGTCCACATCTCCCAGGTCAGTCCTGGAAGGCCCTCAGTGCCACAGACAAGCGGCCGTTTGTGGAGGAAGCCGAGCGTCTCCGTGTGCAACACCTCCAGGATCACCCAAACTATAAGTACCGACCTCGACGCAAAAAGACCACCAAGAAGCTGAAGCGAGTGGAACCCGGGCTCCTGCTGCACAGCCTGGCACAAGGTGGGGCCCCGGCTCTCGGTTTGGGCCCCGGCGTCGGCCCTTTGGCTGCTGATGGCGTATCTGGTGCTGCTGCTTACGGCCACCCGGCCACCCACACTCCCCACCACCATCACCCCCACCAGCTGCTGCCGTCTCTGGGCCACTTCCGGGACCTTCCGGCGCACGGCGACCTGGAGAGCTACGGCCTGCCCACCCCGGAGATGTCGCCGCTGGACCTCCTGGAAGACGGAGCCGGAGAGTCCGTGTTCTTCCCCCAACACATGCAAGACGAGGCGGGGATGGGAGGCTGGAGCGGTTACCACCGCCTTCACCATCACAACCCACATTACAGCCAGCAGCACTACAACAACAGCCACAGCCACCACAACGCCATCGGCGTCAGCGCCAGCTTAAACATCGGGATGAACGCAAGTCTCAGTCCAAGCAGGACTTCCAGACTGGACTCTAGAATAAGTTCTGTTGAATCAAATATGACATCAAGCATTAGCTCAGTTAGCGCCAAGCTACCTCCTTCTCATGCTTTCAGTCATCAGGTCCCCTTAAGGACTCCTGTGAAATGTCCTCCACCTCTAGCCGATTCCTCGTCTCCCGTTTCCTATCCTCGCCCGTCCTTCAGCATCCCTGAGCCGGTCAAATGCCAACAAACGCCTCTGAGCACAGCGCCTGTCGGGTATCTGAACCAAATGTATGGAGGCACTGCGTCCAGTGCTGCGCACTTCACTCCCTCTCATCTGGGACAGCTTTCCCCTCCTCCTGAAACCTCTTCCTCTTCCTGCTCGTCCTCCTGCATCCTCCCTGCATCCTCCTTCGGTCGCTCTGCACACTCGGACCAGTCCAGCCTGGAGGCCGGCGGCCACATGGGCTCTTCCTCTGCTGAGTTCTGGTCTGAGGTGGACAGGCATGAATTTGACCAGTATGTCAACATGGGACGGAGTCGAGACGAGCCCTACGGACTTGTTGGAGGGTGTGGAGGAGGGTCAAAGGTCCTGGGTGGGTGTAATGCCATCGGAGGCAGTGGCAGCAACAGCATCATTAGTACTATTATTAACAGGGACGTCAGCAGTATTATGAGCGGCGCTGGTGGCTGTGATGATGGGAGCAGCCCTCTGATATCTGCTCTCTCCGACGCCAGCAGTGCCGTTTATTACAGCGCCTGTATAACTGGATAAATACAGGATCTCATCTCACAGCTTTCAATGCATCTGCAAAGAAAATTCAACATCAGAACTTTATTGAAGTCAGTGTCAAGTCATCTTCTCTAAAACTGCTTGAGTTTGTTTTTAAATGTGAAACAAATGTTGAACTTTACTCTGGGCCCTTTGCCAGACAGTTTATTTAGATCTTGGATTATTAATTATATAATTTGCATTGTAAAACGATCAGACAAGAAAAACAAACCATGACATGTTGCTGAAATATCTAATCAAACACTAAAAGACTTCATATTTCCAACAAATATCTTACTTTTTTTCATACTCTCATGTTTTTGTCAGATTCATTTTGGGTAATCAACAAATCTGATCAGTCAGTGGTGCTACATATTGGAACTAGACTCACTAATGATCAAAATCTGCTGCTCTCTCCATGTCATTGTGCTTCGCATCAATATGTACTTTAGAAATTACAATAATAGCTAAAAAATAAACATCCACTGACAAAAACAGCGTAACATTCAGAAGCAATGGCTTCATTTGAGCAATAACAAGTCACCTGTAAGGGCGTTAAGTATTGTTACCTGAAGTAGAAAGATAAAGTCCCAAACGGCATTCGGAGCGTCCAACAGTCCGTTAAAACATCTCCGTGCTGTAAGCTGATACTAATTGTTTTACGACAGATTCTACAAAATCCAAAATATTTCCAGTTATCTGTAACTTTAAATCTAAATGTCAGAAACTTTCAGGATGATCCATGAAAGGGAATGAAGATGAACTGAGTGGGTCGGGGGCCGCTAACCCAGAACAGACCGCTGATGTCTCCCACAAACTGTTTTACAAGTCAGGGTGGGTTTTCTTTCTCCATGTAATACATCCCGTTCCCTTCCTCAGCTCAGTTCATCCGAGGGTCTTGTGTCAAATGGCAAATATAATATTTTGTGATTTAAAACATGTCTTTGTCTACCGGCAAGCAGATCCTCTGATGATCATTTCAAGACTTGCTTTATCTTACCACAAATCCTCTGATTTACCAAACGCATCGCTTGTTGAAACAAAACAGTTTATCCACGTTAAGTCTGCAGATGATAGAAGCTCAGGTTCTGAAATACTTCTGGAACTCAGAGAAAATATCTTCAACAAAAAGTCATTGTCGCTTTCTCTAACTTTGAACTCTTGCAACCGGATACAGGCATACATTAAAAATTTTTATGATTGTTTGTTGTATTTTTCTTTTGGAAACTATAGGTTTCATGTAGTCAGACTGTGTATATTGATTCAGTGCTTTTTGTGAAAGAGAGATTTAGACTATGAAATGTTCTCTTTGCACTGCATTTAATGTATTAGCTGTATAGAAGGTATAATACTTTTTCAAGATGAAATATCTATTGTTTGAAATATGTTTTTGTACAGAAACAATCTTATTTTTCTGAAAGGAAGTTTTTGGAATGATATTTACTAGCTTTCTTGCTGGAAGTAAGACCAACACGTTGTTTTTATATTTGTGTATCTTATGGTGCTAGCTAGCCTAGCTTGGCTAAAGGATGAAAACGGGAGAAACGGCTGCACACACCTGTAATAAAATCCTAAAGTTTACCCTTCAATATTTACTCCTCCAAATACCAACAAAGTATTATTGTTGCAATTTGTTTTTTTTTTTTGTTTTTTAGATAAATCAGGTTTTCCAAAAGTGCCACTATTTAGCGAGGCTAACGATTAGCAACACTTTCATACAAAGGAAAAACACAAACTTTTTTTAGCAGGTTTTGGCTTAAATGTAATTGAATAACTTTACAATTATTGGCACCACTTTAAAGAAAAGGTTAAAATATATTTGTTGATTAAGTATGAAGCCGCGTTAGCATTCTCCCTGTCCTGTAGCAGCTTTGTGAACAGAGAAAGAAAAACAAGAAGCCTCTTGAAAGATGGCGCCTGCATCTGTTCTGCATTAGTCTCGACGACACTGCTTGTTTCTTGTTTCTTGATGTACATGAAACAGTGGAACAAAATCAAGTATCTCTTACGGAGCCACCAGTTACATTTGCCATGCCATTTCTGAGGTTTAAGACTTCTTTCAACTTTTCTTCAGCGAGATACTTACTGAGAAGCAGGAGTTCAAGTGAACTAGTAAAAATAAGTTTCTACATCTGCATTTGACATTCTTCTCTGTTGACACCAAACACTCTTTTTTTCCGTTTTAATTTACTGTGACACAAAAGGACTTCAGAGAGAGACAGGCGTTTTTTGGAATCGTGCAATAACTTTGGGCCTTTTGGTAATAATTATCTAAGAGAATAAAGAAAACACCCAGGATTTTGGGATTAAATCAAAGGACATTTTTCTCAGCAGTCATATAACAAATTAAAACCAGTATTTTCCCAGAAGTGTCACTGGGATGCTTCTAAATCTGCATGACAGGGATAATTTTTAGATTTTCTACAAAGAAAAAAGGTTTTGTTTATGTGTTTGAAAAGGGTGTGTTGGCTGTAAATGGATCTGTTCTGTTGTATACAATAATTGTACCAAATAAACACCTTTAAGAATTTACTTTAGTTTCTGCCTCTCTGTAGTAATAAAACAAAAACCTTTTTATTTTTTATATTTAAGTCAAGTTCAACTAAAAGCATGATGGTCATCAAGAGGAGATAAAAGGATTAATTTTATTGCAGATGAATGTGTAAGTCTGAAGTGTGTGTTCTGTCAATAGAGGACATAAATCGCCACGCTGAGGTCTGCGTTGAATGAAACACCAGCAGAAACATCTGAAGCTGCGGCTAAAAAGCATCCGACACATTGAACCTATCAGGTTTATGCCGCCATAATCATAATCATAATCTTCTTAAAAACAATGACTAGAAAAGCGTCAGAAAATGTTCTTGTTGATTTTTTTGTGGATATTCAGATAAAAAAATATTTTCCCATGAATAAAGCGTTCAAAATGTTTATAAGGCAATACGCGTCTAACTGTCCCTTTATTTTCTTTCTGACCTTATTTTGTTTACTTTACGTTTCTAAATCCATTTCATTAAATCTCCGTTGGGGCAGAACAAGGTTTGGACATGTCAACCGGTCTGTAAAAGATGACCAAACATCGTGTGGTTGGGACTTCAGGCATGTTTTCCTACAGTGACTCGTGTACTTTCAGCTCTTGGTGTGTGACTGCGTGTGTGTGTGTGTGTGTGTGTGTGTTAGCCAGTGTGTTGCTTAGGTAGCTGACAGGAATGTTAGCAACCAGGAGGAAACTCATGTGGAAGTTTGGGATGTTCGGAAAGGGTGTGTGTCCCTCTTTATGTGTGGAAAGTGAAAAGGGGAAGAGGTGTATATTTTTGTGAGAACACCTCACCCGGCTGCTTGTTGCTCTGACTGGAAAAGAAAACAAGGCAAGATTCCCGCTCCTGCAGTTGGAAATTAGAAAACGTGAGATTCTGCCGCAGGCGTTTGAAATTCCCGTTCTCAAAGTCGATAGGCTGCGAGATTTAGATGTTGCTTTGCTGCAGCTCATGTTTCATTAGCAGATCTCTCCAGATTGGATTACATGATGAAGAGGTAATTCCAAACTTTGACTGTGGAGCAGTCGGATCAGAGTCTTCCAGGCCCAACATTTGGAAAAATCCAACTGAAGCTCAAGTCTCTTATGTGTTCATTTATTTGAAGCTTTCTTCAGTAAACTCACTTACATAAACAACAGCATTGTTGTTCATGTCTCATGATGCTTTTCAAGAAGTTGAAACTTCAGTTTCGATGAATGGACCTCGCAGATCCAGGTGAAAGCTAACTACCTTAGCTTAGCTGTAAAGCACTGAAAGTTCACAGACAGGACAAAAACACAACCGTTTCCTCAAAGCCCCAAATCTGATCCCTCCATAGTTAGAATACACCTTCAGTGTCTCCTTTCCTGAAGTTTAGGACCATTGCTAACGGTAAGCACCTCTACCTCTTTGCACCAGCAGATTGCAACATTTGGTTGCTTTCCCACCGCACAGTCAAACGATCGAACCCTTTGAAAAACCTGTTCCCCTCCTGGCCTATGGGGGCGCTGCACCAAGAACCACTGAAGGAAACATTTACACCTCTGAAGACACTGAACGCAACTTCCTTATTCACCAACAGAAATGGTGGCGTCAGAATTCAGTGTTGAGGATTTCTCTTTTGTCTTTGGAAAAAAAAACAAAAAACGAGCCAGTTCTCGTAGCGCTAGCACCTGATGTGCGTTTGTTTTGTGGTATTTACCCAGAATGCCATGCATTTTAATGCTGTGTCTGTTTGCAGTTCAGACTTGGCACAGGGTTGTTCCTTCTGGTTTGGGAATCCCATGAGCTCATGTTTGCTTTCTGCAGGTGACGTGGTTCTGCAAACGTCTTCAAGCCGTAACATCGGCTCAGTTCAGTTCAGGCTGTTTATAAAGCACCAGTTCACAACACGTCACCTCAAGGCACTTCACAAACTATTCAATTCAAGCTAATCATTACTTACTTGGTTTCCATTGGAACCAAGTAAGAAAGCAGGTTCCAGGTGTTACTGAAATTGGTTAAAAGTTTTAAATCCATATTTTATGGGATATTTGGTTACAATTTAAAACTGAAATATTGTGAAATGTATATATGGAATCTGACAGCTGCTTGAAATGTTGTCTTTATTCTGTTTTTATGTATGATGTTTTGCATTTTGATGTTTTCTTCCTCTGTTAGTCTTTTTGTTTGTTTATTTTTTTTTATTTTATTAACCATAGATCATCTAGCCTATATCATCTGACAGGAGGACAAACAATGAAATTTGCCCTTGGCTGTATAAACAGTTCGTCTGGGAAGTATTCAAAGCGCATCAATTTTTCCATATTTTGTTATATTACAGTCTTATTCCAAACTGAACTAACTTAAATCTCTTTACTCAAAACTCTGCACACAAATAAACCATTATGATGCTGCAATGTTTTTGAGACTTTTGCAAATTTATCAACGCTCAAAATGTTTATGAATAAACAGTATAACTCTGAAGCAAATAAAAAAGTGAAAATAAACCAGAAACAGGCAGATTCGTCCCTTTCAGTTGGGAATCAGAATGTGAGGAAAAGGATTCGTGAATCTGAGACAGTTTGAGTCGAAGCTCAAAGAAATGAAGAAAGAGAGAAATAAAGAAGGGGATTTTCCAGTCTTGTTCTGTCTGCCCTGTGTTTTATTGGCCACATGTGGTCAAAAAGTTAGATCAGTCGCCACAACCACACGCTGACACACTAAATGTGTATTTGCATCTCTGGTCATCCATGTGTGTGTGATTTTACACAGTCTGATTAAAGATGACAGTTAGTTTATGCTGTAAATGTATTTGTGAGTTTGGGCTTCTTTGTGAACGTTTTTCCTGTTACAGTCTTACATAAAACTTTGTGTAGCTGTTTTATGTAGAGGCATTTGCTGCATATGAGCATATATGTCTGTTTATATTTATTTGTAATGTTAAATTTAATTAGCCAGTTTAGCAGTGACCCAAATTGTAGGTTCTTCAAAATGTCATTGTTATGACAACTTGACATTAACCAATAAATCATTACTGTTATAAATTTGTTATAAAAATATTACTGCTTGCACTTTAAAAATTAGATAACTTTATGTTATTAAAGGTAAAGTTTACAAAGTAATAACAAAGACATTTTGAATAATGTCAACTTTGTATTAAAAGTGTCATAATTTACCGAATGACGCTTTATGACAGCAGTCATAAATATTCATGAAGGCTTATTCATGTTCATGACAGGTGTTATGACATGGTTATGACAGTGTCATGTCAGTCTTATTCACCCCCCGTCAAACAAAGTGTTACGAAAACGTCTCGATGTTGATATTCGTTCAGGGTTTGATAACTGATGGCGCCGTCCAACTGCCTCTCCTTTTGTGTAAATTATCATCCACGGTTTATCAACTCATGATTCTACTTTCACAATTTGTACCAATGAAATATTAAAATACTGATATTAAAGCTGTGCCTGAGACTGAAAGAAAGATTATATTGGCTGCTGCAGCTTCCTGTCTTTCTGTTATGAGATATTTGTGACCACTATGATCCTCACAAATCTTAAAATCTGTCCAATTATAGGAATTAATTACTGGTGAAGTTTTCAGTTAAAGTTCCTCATCTAAATAATTTAGTTGTATCAGTTTCAGTTTACACCATTCAAATTATTAGTTTGAAGGACACTTAAAGAACAAATGAATGCAGCTGTTCCTGTTTTGGACAGTAACAGTTCTGTTGGCTTTAAAAGGTGAATTACAAACATCACAGTAACTTTGGCATACAGACTTTTTACATTCACTGCATAAAAAGGCCAAATACATTTCTTAACTCTTGCTGAACCAGAAATTACAAGACTTGAGTTGCCTGAGAAGATGTAATGGGGAAGGTGTGTGTGTGTGTGTGTGTGTGTGTGTGTGTGTGAAGGGGGTCTTTCCCTCTCTGCCGCAGGATGTCAGGCTCGGTCTTCTATTCCCCCCCCTGCTTCCTGTTTCCTGTCTCTGCAGGAAGTAGCAATGTGTTCATATCCTCTGATAGGAGCTGCTAGGAAAGCGGATGGAGGAAAGGTTCCCTGAATTAAAGAGCTCGGCATTTCTGTGTTTCATACTTTTAAGGTCACACTTTAAAAGTACTAATGTGTTAATCGATGCAGCACCTATTCAGGCCACAATAGCTGACTCTTATAGTAAAAACAGGAAGGAAAACATCAGAGGTGAAACTGCACCAGATTAACATTTGAAACCGAAATGTTTCAGTTTCACAAATGTGAAAACTTTCATTTAATAATTTACATGGCTGGCCTGCATCGACACCAGTATGCATGCTAATTAAACCTTAGTATTGATTTTTATCAGAAAGTATTCAAGCATAGGAATGACATGATGTTTAAGGTCTTTGGCCTTTAAAAACGTTGGTACCCTGATTATATATACTTATAATTTCTAATGCCTCCATTATATTCCTACTAATCTGTTTTGCTGATCCATTAGCTACCATTACCATTATTCCATTGACAATTATATTCAATGGAATAAAGACAGGAAGGATCCATTTCCTAGCTAAATGTTTTTGCACTAGGAAGCGGCTGTTTTTCAGCTATATTGAATTTAGTGTATTTTGAAAAAACTGTAAAAAAAACTTCTCATCACACAAGTAATGTAATGAACAACTGGATTTTACTACTGGCAGAAATGACGAAGACGATGACAGGAAGTAGTAGGAGGATGATGGCTCTGCGTGTTTTATAATTATGTGAACAAACTCATTCATATGTGATTTTAATTCTTATTGAATGGAGACACCACAACAGTGAAACTATTTTTGTTTGGGTTTTTTTTGCTTTAGCTGAATATCGACAAAGTTCGTAGTGGAAACTGAGTGCGTGACGTATGAAGATGAGTTTCTGTAGGTAAATAAAAATCAAAATTGGCTTAACGGTTTAAGTCCGACATGCAGGAGTTTTTTTTTGGTGGACATGTTGAAAAATTCCTGAGCATCATAATTCCCAAAAGACTGTATCCTTCACACATACGTCACTGTGAATGTTTGAAGCAGCTAAAACCAAAGTCAGACAGACATAATTTCTGATTAATTCATTATTAGAACGCTTGCTGACTGTCTAGAGAACTGAACGTCTGTGTTCAAGTTAAATAAAACAAGATGGACATCACAGCCAACGGACACACCCGTCCTAATCCAGGAGCAACTTGTACGTGTTTGACCCGTCATTCCAAGACACAATCACATTACCAGGCGTCTGACTCCACCTTCAACCTCTAGATGCAGCTTTGCTTCGAAACTATGATGAAAAAAAATTGGGCCAATTGCTTGAATTTTTGGGATTTCTGGAAATTTGGGAACATTGTTAGATAAGACATTTCTTGCAGATGACAAAATAGGCATTCAGGGTCTGATGAAGAAAGTAACTGTTTGTTTTGCAGTCTTGGTTTTAACTTCGTTTTCTCCTGCTGGAGTCTCTCCTTCCTTCTCCTCCCTGCTCTCGCCCTCCGTCTTCGGTGGGAGCCAAGGTGTGGGTGTTAAACCTCAGAGGTCTGCTGGTCTGGTGGCCTTGGCTTTGAAGGGCCTGTGGGTTGTGGGTTCAGATCCCGGGCAGGCCTAACCACTAACGTTCAGTGGTGGAACTCCTCAATCAGCGTGGAAATGGTCAAATCAGCCAATCACGGTGCCAGATTCTGAGTCAGCAGGAACCCAGCTCTTATTCTGGGCTTCTGTCTACCAAATATAGCCACGATTTTAGTTTTTTCTTCTTGGTTTTCCTTCTTGACTTTATTTTTATGTTAGATTTCAATCTGAAATAAGACACAGAAATGAACGAAACTGACAAATTTAATGTAAACGGCCACATAGTAAAATATGAGACTGGGAATCCACCAGTTTCATTGTGAAGGATTTCTGCAAACTGTCTGTCTTGGGCCCATAAACGTGCAGAAATAAAGACTTTTTGAGATTCTTCTAAAAACAAATATGTTTTCCACTTTTCATTTCTACTTGTAAATATATTCAGAGCCTTTTAACTTTTCACATTTTGTCACATTGCAACAGAATCCATGTAACTGGGATTTTCACCAAAACACAAAGGGACATGCAGCTGCGAAGCTGGAAGGACGATGATTCATGACTTTTATCAATTTCTAATATAGAAACAATAAAAGTATAGTAAGTCAAGCTGATGGGTGGAGACCATCTGTGTGGGGGTTAGAGAGCATTAGTGAACAAACTGGCCTAGTCAAAGCATAAAACTAATTGCAGATTTTCTCCATCCAGTCTGAGCTTTAGATATTAAAAAAAAAAAAAACTTCACAGTCAGGATGTTTCATTGGTTTGTCACCAAACAGATTAAAGTTTGTGACTGTAACGTGAAAAAGTTCAAAGGGTGAGACGACCTTTGACACACAGTTATGGTGTAAACAGATTTCTTCATGATTTTAATAAAACCATAAAAGAAACCAAGAAATGCAGCACACTGTGGTATTTTATCCATTCCCATCGTTCTCACCAACTTTTTAAAAATAAAAATGTACTTTTCTGTAAATTTATTTCAGCGGTGTTCCATTTTCTTGCTCATTTTTCCCTTTATGCTCCACTGTGTGCAACATCTAAACAAGTTCCAAACTTTTATAAATAGAAAATGAAAAACATGTTGAATAAATGAAAAGGAGAAACGCACACACAAAAAAATCAGAGCAAACAAGAGGAGAAATAAGATCCAAATTTAAGATGACAGCCTGCGAGAGAAGATGAAGACATTTTTTTACGACTACAGACGCTCTGTGGTCCCATGTGTCTCCTTTTTAACCCATGAAAAAAGTACCCATGCTATTTGGGGATGACTGTCTCCAAAACTTTATAATTCAGTGTATTTATCTTTCTGGCTCCCCTGGTTTTCCTGAAACTGCCTAGATGTCTAAACATAGGGTTTATGAGAGCAGCGCTGATGTGGAAATCTCCTGAAATTGAATGGAATTTTAGCCCACTTTTATATATTTGTCTGTTGTTGGTTTTGTTCGTGGCATTGTCACTATAACAGGCACTGACGCCGCGTGGGAGAGTGTGTGTGTGCGTGTGTGTGTTTGCTTTAGTGACCCAGCATGACATTGTAGTGAGCGTAACGCAGGGCTGCAAGCAGACGAGGAGAAACGAGAGTGTGGGAAAATAAAAAAGACATGAAGGTGATGCTGAAAAAACAGAGGAGAAATCAGAGTGACAGCAGTTACTTTGGCAACCAAATCTATAAAAGTAAAACAAGGAAATAACATCAGCATGGGTGAAAAGACTGCATAAAAATAAAAGGAAAATATTAAAATTTTCAGAAAACCTCAAACCAACAAACACGGCTCCTATTTCCATCTTAGCTCATGTTGTTCAGCTACTGAGCTGCAAACTAGGCAACGTCTCGTCTGATATGACGAACAGGCAAAGACAGGAGGCAAAGTGCCTTAGCATTCTGCATTTTAAAACTTTATCAGTTCAAATGTGTGCAAAAGTGTCAATATTCTGCTAATGTAAAAAAAAAAAAAACATGATTTCTCTTTGTGGTGTTTCCATTAATTAAGAGCTCAATTAAAATGTCATGTGGATAAATTTGTTCACACAATAAATTATTAAAAAAGCACGCCGTCCCGTCATCCTCCTACATCATCTTCTTCTTTTCCGCCAGTAGAAACATCCAGTCGTTGATCATGTGACTCGTCTGATATGCAAAAAACTTTTTCCATTCAGTTTTGCCAAATATCCACTTCATCCTAACGCAAAAACTTTTTATCAAAAAACAATTTTTTAAATAAAATCGCATCTTTGCCATTAAGTAAATTTACTTTCATTATTACAATTTGCACAATTATATGGTTAATGGAAACTAGTGGGATGAAGACAGGAAGTTTCCCTCCACCTGTACCAGTCACACACACCTAAAGGGGAATCTAAGGTAACCACCTAGCGGCCATGTTTTTGAGGAAGCTGCAGAACCGGGGGAAACATAGTAAAAGCTCCCAGGCTGGGATTCGGTTTTCCTGCTGCAGAGCTGCTAGCTGCTCCACCATGAAGCTCCAAACTGCAAAGATGGAGTGAAAAAACAAAAAGAAATGGAAACAGTGTTGATCTTTTCAGGTTGTTCTTGTTATTGTTTTTTTCTCTTTGGTTTAGCTTTCCCCTTCTCAGGTTTCCCCCTCACTACGTTTCCCAACATATCATTGATCTTCCCGTGTGTGTGTGAGCGTGTGTGTGTGTCTGGAGCCATTGGATGAAGTGTGTGGTTACCCACTGGTGTGACCAGGGACACAGGGGCACCTCTCTGCTCCCCACTCTGTCATTTAGCTCTCGCTCTGCCGTGTCGGATCTGCTGAGCTCACCGTGAGTCTGTGGAAAAGGTGACACATCAGATGTGAAAGATGAAGCTTTTACTACAAAATACTCCGTCTTGTTGACAAAACGATTCGCAGTCCGGCCGTTTGGAAGTGGGGTTAGAAGGAGTTATATATGCCCCAACACAGTTATAGGAGAACTGTGTTGGGGCATATTTCTGATCATTCCAGGTTAAAATGCATCAGTTTATTCAGAGGAAAATGCTTTGTTTTGCATAAGACAGCAGCCACCCAATTAAAATGATGGAATCAGATTTTTCTTACTGGTTTTGATCAGTTGGATCTCAATTTACCATCAAAACAGAAATCTTGCAGCTGTGACTCTGCATTTGCCTAAATGTTGTCTTCAAATATGGGGATGCAAACTCAGCAGAAAAACCTGCAAACACTCATACTCCAGATGAACCGTTTCTGAGGCCGACAGCTGAACCTGCTGGAATGAAATTTGCTCTTGGGAGACCACAAACTCCAGGTTTCTGCTCCGTGAAGAAACCTGGCAAACCGGCAAACAGGAGTAACTAAATCAGCAGGTGAAGCTGGAGAGAGCGAGACGGGAAAGATATTTCATATTTTCCAAAGGGACTCTCAATGGTTTGCATCTTTATTTCTGTCTGAAAATGTTTCTCATTCAAATTAGTTTTTCACATAGAGCTGAAACAAATTAAAACATCTGAGTAAAACATAAAAATTAAGCCTATGCTTTTCAACATATTGAGATTTTATTTGATATAGTGACACAAAGTAGTGAATAAACAAAGTAGGAGTGAAATCATTATGGTTTTTGAGTTTTTTACAGCAAAACAGTGTGGCATGCATCTGTGCTCAGCCTGTGATATCTTGTGTCTTCAGAAGCCACTAAATTGGGTCCAGCTGTGAGTAATTCATCCCCACCACAAATCCAGCTGTGACGGCCTCTGAGCTTCGTTAAGGAACGAACAAAAAAGCCAATAAACAGGATGATGAAGACGGAGGAGCGCAGCAGAAAGGTCAGGGAGAAATCTGAGGGAAAGTTCAAAGCAGGTTTTGGTCATCAGGCGATAATCTGTCCGTTTCACAGAACTCAGATCCAACTACCAAACTACTCTGGAGGAGCTGCAGAGATGCAAACCTAAGGTAGGGGAAATCTGTTTAGGGAAAACTTTAATCTGGTTTTATAAAATCAAAATATGTAAAACAGTAAGAATGGAGAAAAGCTGAGCTGTGATTCCCACACATATGGAAGTGAACTCAGTCTGTCTAAAGAGCTAAAAAAGCAAACATGTAATTAATTTCACTACAAAGTTACATCATGAACCACCAAACCTTTTTAGGTTAAAGCTCAGTTTACAGTCCTCCAGAAGGTCAGACTCTATTGTAATATTTTGGCATTTCTCAGTTTGACAAATATTTCATAATGAAATGTGAGACTTTGTATAATCGTTAGTTTAACCAGAACCACCATCTTTCCTTTCTTATTCATCATCTTTTCCCCTTTCTTTGATAATAAAAACATCATCCTAAATTCCTAATTAAGATTTTTTTTAATTCTTCTGTCAAAGAGCGTCTGCACAGTTAGCTGTGATTTATGGCGACACAAAAGGTTCTAGAAACCCAAAAACCTGAAAGCCTCCAGGAGCTGCTGTGTTTCTGCTGCGGTTCTGGATGTGTGGTCCGCTGCTTCTTTTGGCGTGAAACGAGCTGCAATAAAAACTTGGATCTTTCAAGAAGCACAACACAGAGAGCAGAAGAAACCAAACCAGAAGCAAGCGGCGGCTGCTGCTGCACACCAGCGTTCATCAGCTGTTTTACAAACCGCTTCGCACTGCGAGACTCACTGGCATCAATTCCACTGGTTTTTCTTGCTTTGTTTATTTCTTTGGGGGACAGAACTATGTGATCAGGTGCTATTCTGGTTGCTCAGACCTCCAGCTGACTGTCTTTTAACAGTGAAAAAGTAAATGAATGTAATTATTATGAGAAAAAAAAACACCTCTAAATCTTTTGCATCTGAAATGATGGATATTAAATTTGTGTTCAAAGTTTGAACTGAACAAAAAGTGATGCCAGTTTTCAGAACAGCCCTCTGCTGGATAGGAAAGCAAATTACTTCAAATGCACCAACATCAGAGAATGAAGCAGTTATTGAAAATGACTTAAAGACGGAGAGGTGTACTTAATAAATCCATTGAAGTCTTTATGTTGTTTTCTGCCCACGTTACCAAAACTTGGATAACATTTTACACTATTGAAAAATGCATGAAAGATATAAAACAAAGGACAATATTCTCTTCATCAACATTTCTGCAAAGAAAAATTCACCACAGAATATAAAAGAACTTGCTAGAAACACTGGTGCAACTCTACTACTCATCAATTTATGTCTTCATTTACAAGATTCATTTTTAATTAAAAAACAAACTGCCATGATGAAATCTGATTCTCAGCAGAGATTTCTAACACTTCTAGGTTTACGAGTAACCTGGATGTTTAGCAGATAACACCCTGCGTGCTGCATACGTCCCACAGGACTCAAACCTCTCTGCAGACCCACAGTTATAGCAAGTTTTAGGTTCTGAGAGCCATAAAACTCAAGTCCCAAATTATAAACTGTGGTTTTAAACTCTAAACAACAAGTCAAAGTCCTGTGGTTTGAGTCCACACCTGCAGGAAAAGCAGCACCAGCCATGCAGAAAGAGTAAAAGTAACGCAGTTTGATGTTCACCATTAGAGAAACTGAAGTGTCAGCGACTCTTTGGAAGCTCCTTTTCGTTCTAACGTCAGAACGTTTTAGTTCTCTAGACAAAGTGATTTAAGCCAGACGTAATTTTGGGCAGCAGGGAATAAGAAATAAAAACATATAATGAAAACACTTAAAGCATATTTTGGTCCTGGTTTGGTCCCATCCAGAGGCCGGGGTTAGAAGCCATAAGAGCTCCGAGAAAGATCCAGGTTTTTATTGCTACTTTGCTGAAGCCAAGAGAGATCCACCAGACCAAAGAGTGACCTGAAGTCTTGGCAGCAAGTTACTGAAAGACTGAACGGTTTGTGAGAGAATGACTCATTTAGGTCACAACAAATGGTTTTATTTCTGACAGAATCAAATACAAAGAGTCACTCAGTCACAACACGTTATGCCCCAGTATTTCAGACGCCTTCGATTTTTGCAAATAATTTTTTTTCAGTTACCTCCAGAACACGACCAGAACTATCCAGAACGTCACGTCGCTCCTCAGTGCTGCTGTCAGGCCTGCCTGTAAAAACTTTTCCAAACATCCTGATTATGGATGAAGATTCATTTTGAAGATTCTTAACCTTTCTGCAGATGAAGGCTTTAGATCAAAGATTAACATGAGAAATGTTAATATCACATTAAAAGGTAGAAAAGTTTTGAAATGATTTATCTTGGTTACATTGTTTTACCTGGTATTTCAACAGGAGTGTTTAGACTTTTTATATTCACTGTGTCTCTGTTTGAGCTCTATGCTGTCATGATGTGCAGTGGCTGGAGGTGAGGAAGACGCTGCTGAACCCAGGTAGTCATGATGGTGAATGATGGTTTTAATAAAGAATCAGGAAAACAAACTCAAAATCACTGGAAGCAAACAGATGATGAATGAATGACATTAGACAAGGACCAACAAGAGACAAAGACAACAGGTGGACTTAAATACAGGAGGAGGGTAATCAGGAAACTAGACACAGCTGGGATCAACCAGCAGGGAGGGCAGGACAGAGACTCAGGGAAACAGGACTAAAGACAGAACATCTCAAAATAACACAGAAAAACACACATCACAACATATTTATTTGCAGTCATTATTCTGCATAAAGCTTGTTTCCTAATCCTACAGTTAGAAGGTGGGATAGTAACAGAGTTCACTCCATCCTTTACTGTGTTGCCAATAAGCGTCTGTACATCCATTTGACTTATTCCTGTTGGAAAATCTGTTTTAACAGAACAACCTGGCTCATGCTCCATATATGGCAGTGCATATGTTGGATGGAACTTGAAATGAGATTTTCTTAATTCACTTAAACTTAAAGAAAGACAATTTTAGCTTTTAGAGTAAAATAATCCAGAAGTGACAAAAATGCCATCGACTGAAATAAAGTGTGAAACTGCGACTCCAAAACAGCTGAAGTCTTAAATGAATCTGAGAACTTCTTTGTTTCTACATTTACTTTAAGCAAATCAAGTAACTAATCTATTTTACAATACCTTTTTTGTTTATACATTTACGACATAACAGTTGATCTTTTAATAGTTTCTGTCAGAATGTAATTCCAGTGATGAAGCAGCAGATGGCGCCAGATTAACATCTGCACCGTGTTCTTTGCAGCAGCAGCGTCGTCTGTTAACACAGCGGGATTATCAGCTTTTTAACAGATGTTTCTGCTTGGATTAACAACTTCACAACTTCAGCCTCTATCCTCAGTTCATTCACAATACACACCTCTCTGGTCTTGGACCCACTGGACCAAGAACTATTCCAAAATAAAAAAAATGATGCATTAAACCCGGGAGAATCCAAATATCCATGTGTCGACATGCTACACCAGGATTCATGGAAACTACAGCATCACAGAATTCAGTTCAACGGTACAGAAAAAAGCTCACAGCTGTAAGTGCAAATTCATACATATAAAGTAAGTATATGGCAAAAGAAATGTGAATTAAAACCAGCACATTATGTAGCTGTTTAAAATTAAATCATATGCTTTTGCCATATTATCTGGGATTTTTGTAGAATTTGTGCAAATAGTCCTGACTTTTCAGTCCCACTGAGCGTTCTCACTACGTGTGACATTACGGCATCCACTACTGATGATTCTAGGTTGTTTGCAGTTCTCACAAGGGATCACATACAAGACGCAAATATTCAGAAATATGAACGAACAAGCAAAAAAAACAATGGATTTCATAAAAAATTGGAATGGAACATTAAGGTGTGCAGTGTCAACATAGCTTTAGATGCATCCTCCTTCAACCCACCGGGATCAGATTAACCTTCACGTTTGTTGGCGCAGAGATGCATCTGAAAGTTGCTGGATTGTAGCTTTCCAGGACTGGACTTGGGCCGGACCTCTCAGGTCCTAAAGTTCTTTCATTTTAATCTAAGATGTGTAACAAAAATCGCTGATTCCACTGTGACTTTACAGAGGAGGGTAGAGTAGCCACAATATTTAAGCAAAAGCAACTGAGTCAATGTAACTAGTTACTACCTACATCTGGTCTTTTCATGTGAAACAAACACAAAGCAAACATTGACAAGAGTGAGAAAAAATACACAAACCAAAAAAATATAAAGATGCACGAAACATCCAAGTAATAGGATGCAGTGTGACTGAGCTGTGGCACTTTTAATGTCAAAGTTACAGCTTTGCAGAGGCTCAATCAACCTCAATGTGAACTTTAAAAAATAACTTCATTTTAGTTTCACATTATGCAAAGAAATGTCCTGTATGTGAACAAATTGTTTCTTTTCTTCTGTGTTTAGTTCAAAGCAGCTGCACTCACACTGGGTTCCTTTGTGCGAATGTATCAGTACATGTCATGTTTGAGGTCTGTCGACTGAATTACACAGTTTTACGGACACTATTCTGAATAATATGCCTCTGATACTCTGGTACATGTGCCTTCAGTGTAAGTGTGTGTGCAGATAATCCAGTTTTATCAGCAGAATGCTCTTCCTGCCAGGTTTGACCCAGCTCTCTGCAGTCACAGCCGATTTCTCACACTCCTGAAACTGGCTCTCCGAAAACTATTCATCTCTCTACTACAGGCGTCTGCAATCCCATGACAATTTTGCTACCTCAACAGTAAGTTATTGGTTCTTAATAATAATAATAACAACAACATTCTGAAGCATCTGAGTCTGTATTCTAAAAGGCTCCGGCAGAAACAATAACACAACCCCAAAGAAACGCATCTCTTGTGTATTTCATAAAAATTAAGTTGAACGATGAGGCTGAAGTGGAAAACAAAGAAACGCAAAGACAAAGCACATCTAAATATCCACAACAAGAAGTTGCACCTTTTGCTTTTTCTAATGGATGAATTTTCCAAACTTTATGGTCTCCAGCTGGCAAACTCTGTAGCCAGGAGACAGAGCGTTGCTCCTTTTCATTGATTTTTTGACTCTAGCTTATCCTCCCTCTGTATCATCCATTTCATTAGGCTTTGCTTTCAGTTTATTGGGTTTAAGGCATGAGGCTCTGAGGGAATATGTGCTGAGCTTATTGCTTTGGCCAGCTGATTGAGATGAGTCTTATTGCTGGACACTGGAAGACCAAATTACCTCTAGAGAACTGATACTTTTGCTTTTTTATACTCTATAGAATGCATTGAAATACGGAGCACTATCACGTATACATATCCTATAAAACACAGTTCTTCATAGAATCTGATTGCAGTCATCACAATATTAAAATTAAGTTTTAAAAAACTGTGAACCTGTTAATGCATCAAGGTTCACTTAATAGTTGTGGTGCAAATGCAATGAAATGATAATTTAAAAAGCTTTAAAATGTCCAGAAAAGATAAAAAATATATATATTTAAATTAACTGCAAAACGTGGACAAATCTGCCAAAAGCATTCAATATTATATTCAAAAGTCAAATCTCAAATCTGAACACAAAACATGAAAATAGGTCCATGTGAATTGACATGGCCACAAAAAAGGCGTATATTTTTATAACCTATCCATCAATTAAGTTTATTATATGGCACATTTCAGCAGCAAGACAGTTCAACGTGTGTTACATCATGAAAACCAATAACAAGAAGTCATGAACACAACACAGAAAAGCTTTCTATTGCTTAAATATCTACAGCAACAACTTTTTGGGGGATTTTAAAGATCCGTCTTGTTTTATATAATCTGACATGACGCCTCCTGTCAATCATTCCTGGGTCTTTGTCGCAATTTGTCCCGAATAGCTGGCTATCTGTCGGTGCCACCTTTCGAAAACCGCTACCGTCGTATTTAGCTACATTCCGAAGAATCGCAGTTAGCGCCGAACAGGCTGCAGCTGTTGTTTACAATATGGCAACGACATTAAAGACGGCGAACTAAAGCCGTTTATAAATGTGTTTGCCTGCTATATAAACTTAAAACATAAAGTTTTAAGAGAGCAGCTGAAGGAAAGCTAGAAATTAAATTAAATTTACCGTAATCTTCGACGAAACAAAACAGGTAAAACGAAACTTCCACAGTTAAGATCCATAGCAAATCTGCTGAGTAAACAACCTGTGACGTAATGTCGGTGTGCGCATGTGCATTGCCACCTGGCAGGACGGATTGTTGGGTTACACACCTGGTTTGGTCTTTGCTAATCCCAGCGGTCATGGACATTTCAAGGAAAATGGGAAATCATGGTTAACGCTGTCAGTGGTGGACGAGGTGTTACCCAGGGCAGATAGACAGTGGAATACGATTATTACATAAAAAAAACAAAAACAGTATGGAATAATGCAAGAAATGGATCAAGGCCTGCAGCCGACCTCATGGAACTGTGACTGACCAACTACCACACTGTCATCTGGTGGTGAGTATCTCATTTTTTGTCATAATGACACTTATTGATGGTCCAATCAGAGATCATTAAGTGAAGGCAGTGATTTTATTCGTGTATATTACGATTGTAGCTTTATGGCCTGGTGTCTTATGAGGAAAAATGACTCAAAAATGTTTCAGGTGATGCACTGAGTTCCACCTCAGCCATTATACAACCGTTTGCTTGTCGGAGGTTTGCTCTACTTCCTCATGGGGGCGGAGCCGGCATCATATCAATTAAAACTTAGTCATCTGCTGAATATGTTGAGAAAAAGGAAAGGGTAAACAAAGTCAAAGAAATCACAAAGCTCAGTGTTTGTGGGATCATCTTTAGCCTCGTGCTGCGCTGGGAAAGCTAAATATGTCCTGCTGAGTTTCTGTGCTGCAGTGTGAGTGATTTGGTGTTTTCAACTTAAGTAGACATTTTTTTTTTTTCCCAAAACAGAGGAAAGTATGTCAATTTTTAAAAAATGCCCTCTGGTCAAACTTAGACTGAATCAGTTAGCAAAGATTTCCAATTTTGTTTTTAAGATAAATTTTGCTTTGGAAAGCCCTCGGTCTGTTTGTGGAAAACCAAAACAAAAAATGTTAATGTTTTAATAAAATCGTTTTCTTACACTCAGTACTGTATGTATGTTGCTACACCCATAATTCCTGTGAATATCTCATGTTGTAAATCAGATAGGTTTGAGCTGTAAAACCTCAAACAAAGAGAATATGGTTCAAAAAGATATATATGCATCTTTTTACTAACTCCTCAATTCCTGCAGCCATTCACCATTTGCTTCATATGGATAAAACGTAATTGTCTTTTATCCTCCCTCGTGTGTTTGCCTCTCATTTCCTTCTCCCTCACCCAGGTAGCAGCGCTCACTTTTATGGCCACCTTTCGTTTCTCTCAGCCAATCTTTCTCTGCGGTCTCCAGAAGCTTCCATCAGTGATTACACATAACCCTTTAGTAATTAAGCTAAGAACACTGATGGGCCTGCGGGTCGTAAATAAACCACTATAAGTGATATTAAAGTATGGGGGAGAGCACTGGCAGGGAAAACATGTTGTCAGGAGTTTTAGATAAACACTGACTGTGCAGCAGTTCTCCTCCTCGCCCAGGTCTAAGCTGTGGTAGGTGACAGAGATTTATTCATCAGGAGCCTCGTCACAAACATAACTTGTCAAAATTACAATTGCAAAGTCTGAAGGCAGGGAAGTATGGTTGGATTAAAGATTGTGATCTGCTGAAGATGATGGAAGATAAATTAGATGAACACTGTAAAGTGTTTCTTTTTTTCTGATAACATGCCACGTTTAAATAAAGCTGTATCTTTGGAGAAACTGCTGTGAAGCTAAGAGCATCATCGTAAGTCAAAATGTTTCCACCTTTATTGTGGGACAGATGTTGAAAGTTAAAATAGATCAAATGGGGTTTTGTCAGTAGTTTATGAGTAGTAAGTATCTTACTTACAATAATTAAAACTTTTAGTGTCTTCTCAAAACAGAGTAATTTTTAAATTGTGTCTGAGAAATGTCATGTTTAATAAGAATGCTCTTTTAAAAATCTCTGACATAATGCAAAGTGTTATGAATTGTTAGGGTGCAGAAACTTGTCTTTAACGGGAAAACGCAGCAGCCAGCTGCAGTATTTATCAAAGACACAAGGAGCTCTGTACTTTTGTATGAAACATGTCTGGTTGTTACTTTTTACCTCCATGATGCTGGATTCAGTTGAAAGGAGGAAAAGCCCGTGTTCAAGGCTGCAATCCTCTGTGATTTTGCAACAGAGAGAAGTAGCTTTGTGATCGGTTTTCATGTAAACAATGTTACCAAGGTAACTTGTACAAAAATAAACAGGTGAGGAAAACAGCAAAAAACACAATTTTATAGGTTTTATTATTATTATAATTAGCTTAAGATGCCTTCTCAGATTAAGTTATTCCGGCTGGACAAATGTTAAGTTTTAAACGATGTGGCATTGCTTTGAGAAGCAGGTATGTCTGCAGATGAAGGAGGAAGGGCCAAACCTGATTGGACGAAAGTAAATCCTTTTTTTATGCTTCTCTGGCATCAGAATTTCATTTATGTATTTATTTCCCACAAATTTTCTGTTGTAACGGAGGTTATCAGAAGACTTATTAAGCTTTTAACAGCAGGCAGATTGTGTTAGCTGGTCTGACATCAACCATGTGTTCTTCCCTCCCTGCCAGATTAAGGAAAATAAATAATTTGTTCTTAATAACTGGATAAATACATAAAGCAAAATAATAAAATTGATAGCAACTGAGCTATCAAATGTGCCTGTGTCGGTGAGGATAACCAACACAGAACGCTGCATTGTTGTGTTTGAGAAAAATATTTAAAGTGCAGTGATGTCCAGTTATAGAAGCCTAACTTTGTCAATACTGAAACCTTTTACAATGTCATAGTTCAGGTCAAAAGGCCCTTGAACTGGATTTGTAATATGGCGGCCTCTCTGCATTCAAGCTGCCACTTTGTAATCAACATAACTAATAATCTAGTTTTATTCCAAGCTAAATAATAATGTTTTTTCCAGTTGACTGACTGAACTTGGACGTGTTAAAATCTGTGGATCTGAAAACAACCATGGAACAGAAAATAATCCAAAAGAGTAAAAATATGTGCACCCAAAATAGCAACGGAGGTGTGGTGGCAACGTTCCCCTTCGCCCATCCAGTCATCGTTCTTCCTGTAGTGAGATTATTAAAATCATAATGAGACAGTTGCCGTTTTTGGAGACCGAGATGAGAAGAAGAAAAAATCCTCCTCATTGCTGAAGCTAAATAATTAAAAGGATGAAAGAAAATGACTCTTTTTGGGGAAGGATTATTATTATTAGCCAAGAATATCTAGACCGTCTTCTGCATGACGATGTCTTCACTAAAGTTATTCATATGTGTGCCATGCACATGATAATTAGACTTGAAATACGAACAAAAATGTGGCTGAAACATATTTCAGATCCGTAAAAAAGCAGAAAATGGAGACATGGAGCCTGCATTTGCATCCTGACTTTATTTAGCCTTTAGCTGTTTCCAACAAAGCAGATTTTCTTGTTAAGTGTCACATAAATTTCCATAGTGTTCTGCAGATTCTCCAGACTGACGTTGAATAATAAGGATGTTGTTTACCTTGCAGCTGTAATACTAACAGAACTCATTTCTGACTCACGACATTGACATGTTTACCGTGGTTACTTCTAAACAAAAATGAATCTTTGGGTATTTTTCTGTTTTGGTTTGAATTTATTTATTACATTCTGTATCAAGCTTAAATACCAACAAGCAAAAATTCTGTTGCAGGATCATAAACAATTAATCATCTCTGATTTGACTTTTATAGATAAATGTTTGAGTAAAATGAAAATTGTTCTTTTATTCTATGAACTACCGACAACATGTCTCCGAAATTCCAAGCAAAAATGTATTATTTATTTGTAGAAAATGAGAAATTGTCAAAGTAATGAAAAAGATGCAGAGCTTTCAGACCTAAAATAATTTAAACAAAACAAGTTCATATTCATTTAGAAACAATAATACCAAAGTTTTAACTCAGAAATCAATACTTGGAATAACCAGCAGGTTTTCCATGGGGTTCAGTGCAGTGGGCTCTTAATGTTTTCCAGAGCTTATAAACTGTTTGCTTTTTTTACTTTTCAATATTTCCAAAAATGTTAGAGTTTATGCTTACTTTTTGACATACAAGGCAAAAATATATAAATATATATATTTTTTTTCCTTTTCCAGCGCACTGTCAGAATGAATGTCTCTTAACTGAATAATATCTCTTATGATCTACTGGAGAAGAGGAGGGAAGATGCAGAGGAGAGACTGAATTACTAGAGGATAAACTGTAATAAAACCAACCTTCTGGTTCTCTGGTCCAAAAGCTTTGCAGTTGCTGCACGATGCTTTCCGTTCAGTCTGAATTTGGGCTTTATGTCACTTTCTTCTGGCAAGTAATCAGTTATGAAATTGTTTTTCACTTTGGTGTGAGAAAATGGATCTGTGGCGTGTGGAGAATTTTGAGGGTGTCATGCTCAGCATGTGAGAATTAGCTGCTCTGGAGTCTGCAACACATTCTTCCTTAAACACCTGAAGGCTGAGTGCATTAAATTACAGGCCAGCTGCAGCAGTTATTGATGGCTACTGCTGCTCTGTGCACCACGCTGCTGCAGAGGACCAACAACCAGACTTTAACTGCTGCTTGATTGATTCAACGCGATTTTGAAAGCTCTTTTGTGTTTAAATCTGACAGATTTGCATTCTTACCTGTCTCATCATTCTCTATCGTACATCTTGGTTCGTTTTAGGAAGTCAGTGGAAAACTGTTGATAGAGAGGAACAGCCTCCATTATTTATAGCAGCGTGCAAGGAGTCTGCCCAGTTTAGTATGAGATCAGTGTTGTGAGCCAACAGCAGCTCTCAATCATGCCGGCCCCTAGTGGAGCGTCAATCAGCCTTTAGACAGTGTGTGATGGATTTTCCCAGAGCCTGTTCAGACAGACCAGTCAGGCCCAGATTTACCGAATCCTTTTACAGAGGTTTAAATGAAGAAGGAACATCCAACCTCACCCTTTTTCATTCTGGCTTATTATAGCATCAGCTGCAGAATGTTCATACTATGAAAATGGGCTACACATAAATGTTAAAGGTTGTCCAAAGAGACTTTCTGCTCTTTTGTAAACTGACATCCTGTTTAGCTGCGTTTCCATTAAACATCTTTGTCGATATTCTTCTAATGTCAAAAAAAACACAATTTCACAATTGCGACGTTTCTATTAAATAATTAATGAAATTAAAATCACACATGAACGCAATGAGACAAAACAAATCATGGCAGCGACGGATGTAAACAGAGATGTATTTATAACTTAGCCGTGGCGCTAACGCTCATCATCCATCAGCCAATCAGAGGACATGTTGGCGTCTCACTCAGACGTCGGAGGTCAAACCCTTTATACTTGGGAGCAGTTTGTGAAAATTGTAGTCTAATTTTCCAGAAGACATTGACTATATTAGTTGAAAATTATTTAAATAATTGATTTATTACGATTAATCTGATTATTCATTGCAGTCCGAGACAATTACTACATGTTTTATCATTTCTCCCTCATAGCTGTTGTTTGCTCAGTGACTTAAACTCCACATCTTGTTTCCTTCCTCACCAGATGCTCTGTTGGATTCACACGGTTCTTGGTTCTCAGGTCCTTTAACTTTTGGGTCATAGTTTCTGCACATTTCATATTTTTTACTTATTAAACATTTTTAACTCTGTTTCACTCCTTCTGGAGTCAGGACAAGGAATCCGTTGCTAAACAGAATCTGGTTTCCAGCTGGTTTCATCCTGCTGAAACTCGTGCACAAAGGTTAAATATAAAAATGGGTTCCAGCTCAGTACCACAAGTTGTACCTAATAAAGTGGCCAACAGAGAAATTACATTTAGCATGAAAAAAAAAAAAAACTAAAATATGCGGCTGTGACTTTTGTCACTTTTTGAATCCACTCCCACACACAGCAGCGTGTTTTGGTAAATCGGCTGTTATCTCGTGACTATTATTGGAATCGTCGAGGTGTTGGTGTGTTGGGGAATAAATTTTAAGATGTTTCTGGAGCCTCCATGTTTCACCAGCTTCTCGTTCCAATGCAGCATCAGCTGTGTGAGACAGAGCTGTCTCTGGGAGGTACAGTACCTTCTGCTATCTTCTCCCCGCTGAATTAAACCGGTCTCTTCCACAACAATTCAGCCTTTGGAAAGTTTCTTTTTACTTCCTCACATGTATGGAACCAAAGTTTTTCCTTGTTCTCACAAATGTAAGAGTCACTAAAGAGTCTGGAACAGAAAGCCGGACCACACCCTGTAACATTCATCATCAGAACCTGGCTGCAGATCTAAAGCGTCCTGCTGGATTAAAATCTTTTAGCACCAGCCACTACGATGCTTTCAAAATACCATAAATTTTCTTTTTTCCCCAATTTGAGACTTTGTTTGACCTCAGTCACCTCATCTAGGTGCCCAGATGCATTGAGTTATGATCGACTGATTTGTTTTTTTTATATGAAGGAGTTGAATTGCTTGACCTACTAATGAAGTAGCCAGTGAGCCACACAGGACACACACCTAACGGTAATTTAAAGTGACCCACACATGTACAGTGAGGACATTCAAACTTCATGCAGATTCAGGATTTAAACCCAGAATTACTTTGCCAACAGCTTCACTCTGCAGCCGTTTGTCAGAAAATATTTAAAAAACGCTCCAGAAATCCAAAATTCTTTCACATTTCTGTGAAAAGGATATCGGTTAACTTGGTAAATTGCCGTCGCTGGGCTCTTTAGTCCTCTCTGCCCCGCAGCAAGTGAAGAAACCCTAATGGTTGAGTAATAACTTCTCTTTATATAAACATTATAACAGGATTAGAATGATCCCACGTCGCCCATCCTCGTTTTTCAGCCGCACTCGTCTCTGGAAGTCTTTCTGTCTCTCCTTCTGTGTCTTTCTACCTCACTTTATCTCTGCTGTTTGCCTGTTATGTCAGGCTGTCTGTGTGAATCCGTCACTGAACCTGAGCTCTTGAGGGCCAGCAGGGTGGACGGGCAGTGTGTGTGTGTGTGTGTGTGTGTGTGTGTGTGTGTGTGTGTGTGCGCATGCTTGCAGCAGACAGTGAAAGCATGATGTGTACAGCAGGTGAAAGACTTTGAATGTTTCCCTTTGTGTCCCTTTCTCTGTGCTCACTGTCCTTCTATTGGCAGGGAGTCTTTTTTTGTCGTGTGTGTGTGTGGGTGTGTGTGCGTGTGTGTGTGTTTGCACACATTGTTGCAGCATGTGACTAAACAACGGAAAGTGAACATGGCAGCTGCCACGCCACACAAACTCCCACTCCTCAGACAGACCCCCCCCAGTAACACACTGGCGCTCCCAGTTCTTGAGCCACTTCTTTACCAGACTTTAGTTTGTTTTCATACTTGATAGTCTGGTAGATTCAGTTCAGTTTGGGAACAAATATGCCAACATTTGTTACATTTTCAGCTGCTGTGGTTCACTTTCACACTCCACTGTGTCAAACCAAAAACCCTCTAGAAAAACGTGTTCCCCTCCTGGCCTGTGGTGGCGCTGCACCAGGAACCACTGAAGGAAACGACACCAAAACCTCTAAAGGAGACATGAGTGCTTCCTTCGTCTCTCCATGTTAAATGGCGTCAGATTTTAACAGTTGTAGGATTTCTCTTTTGTCTTTTGCAAAAAATCCAGCAGCCATTTCACATGCGTTTGTTTTGGTTGTATTTACCCAGAATGCCCTGGGGTATAGTCCGCTTCCTGCTTTTGGAGCGGTCTCCAGTCCACTTTGCGTTCACATATGCATTCAAACCGAAGCAGAGTTCACTTCAAACTGAGACCGAGGTTTTTAGGCGAACCAGACGTCTCTTGTTCATTCACACCAAACAACCTAAACAGACATAATCTACATCATTTACTGTTTTGCATGAAAACCCTTTAATTTCTGTCTATTGTGGACTTCTTCCACTTTGAAATTTGGTGTTATTTTTAGTTTTTCCCACCCTTAGGGCCCACATATTTTCCTTTTTTCTTTTTTCTTATTGTGATAAAAAAACACACACCATGCATGATAAAATAAAAATACTAATTTTAGATTGCAATGGTTATCAAATCTCCCATCCATTAAAGGACATTTTAATGGCTTTCTGTGAAATGATGACGGTTCTGAGCTTATTATCTGAGCTGATATAAACCAGAAGCCTCAACATGCATAATTTCGTTCAGCTCTATGATAATCAGATGGGAAAATTGAACCAGAGATGATTGATTATGCACAAATTACTGCAGGACAGTTTATTGGTTTAAAAAAAAACTATTGGAAACCAAAACCATCTTATGTTCTACTTATCCAATCAAACACAAAGCTTTTGGTTGTAGTGTGACAAAATGTGAAAAAGTTCAGTAGCTATAAGGACTTTTTCAGTGCACATCCATCCATCCATCCATCCATCCATCCATCCATCCATATTTAATCTTTGCGCTCCTGCGCTGTTAGTCTTGCAGACTCTTCACACTCTGCTGTTTGCTGCATCTTCCTGTGTTGTTTCATCCGCCTACCTCCCTCTGCTGCGAAAAGCCATTTTTAAAACTGTTAAAAGAGAAAAATGAAGGCCTCTGAAAAAGCCAAGTCAAGCAACGTCTCGTCTTTAAGTCACATTTAATGATTTGACAGAAGTCAGCCCTCAGTGTCAGCAGGCGCAATTAATTCTGATCCTTTATCACTGTAAAACAGCAGCTGGCGTTTTCCCAGTCATTATTTCCACAATGAAACGTAAGTTAGTGTTTTCTGTAGGAGCTTAAAAGTTAAACAAAATCAGAAGTTGTGATGAAATAAACTATTTTCATAAAGTGGAACCGAATGTAGACCAACTCCAGGGGGGAATCTGTGCATTCCCTCTGCAAAATTAGATTTTCATAAAGAATAGCCCAAAGAGAGGCAAAGTATTTATGGTCTATAGTTTAAATAACTTAGTACAATTTAAACAAGACGAAACTAACTTTAAAATAACTTTTCAGCAAGTCCAGGATTCCTGAATGTTGCTGAAAAAGTTTTGTTCCTTTGGCAGATAATTTCACTTATAACAAAACATTTTTCTATAAGTGAAATAATCTGCCAATATAACTATAACTTTTTCATTAATATTAAGGAATTATTGACTGAAAAAAGCTCCTGTATCTTACTGAAAAGTTAATTTAAAGTTAGTTTTGTCTTATTTCAAATTTATTAAGATATTTGTTCTAGAAAATAGACAAAAGTACCTGGTGAGACCTGAAGCCAGAGGCAACCTCCATTCTGTAACATCATACGAAATACAGGTAGAAGCTTAAAATAGTTATTTGTTTGATAACAAATTCATAAACTGTTCTGTTCATGTTGTCTGAGTTTAAAACAGAACTTATTCTCCTTTTTTAACTGTAAAAAGAAGAAAATAAAGAGAGTAATGCATAAAGCTGCAGACCTGTTGTAAGTGTGGCGTCTGAAAACAAAAGAACTTCATATTAGCTCAGGGGTCTTCAAACTGCGTCTCAGGGGCCGTTAGTGGCCCTTGGAAAGACTGTTTATGGGCCCCGACAACAACTCAAGATTTATACAAAGATGGTCCTCCAGCTGACAAATTAAAATCTTCATAAGAAGAAAAACTCTGCATACAAACCAAAGCATCATTATTCACATTTTAGTTTGATTTAATTGGAAATCAGATCATAAATATTCAAGGATTTTTACTCAAATTCAGAACTGGGCATTCATTGGCTAAATACGGCAAGCAGTTTTGAAAAAGATTGACTCATATTCAGGTCTTGTTCCTCAAACACAAGATTTGTTGTTTTTTCACGGATGAAAATAGTAAAATAAAATCAACTTGAAAAATGTAGGAAAAGTTTTTGGATAAACATGATTTAGAAATCCCATTTCCTCACCAATCATACATCTTTGTCCTTTTTATTAAAATATGTGTAGGGAAACCAAAGACATATCAAATTTACTCATTTACTTACCGATTTTTGTGTCTTTCCATTTCAACAAAACAGTTTAGGTCCAAAATGTAAAAAGTTTGGACACTTCTGGACCATCTCTTTGAGAAACAGCAAAGTTTTTATTGTTTTCAGATAAATTCATGGCAGTACGGATTTTAACTTTTCCCACTTGTGTTCAGGCCTGCGTTTCTAACTGTTTGTCTTTTTGACCGGTGCTGGTTTCTGGTTTTCTGCTGCAGCTCGCCATTCGGCGTTTTGCTGCTCGGTTTTTCTTTTGTTCGGCGGCAGACGGCCGCCCACCCTGAGCCTGCTTCTGTCAGAGTTTGCAGATTTGATCATAGCATGTTCGGCACCCCGAGGAGACAAATGTTCATAATTTTCACAGCATATATCTAAAAGTTGATTTCTGCACAAATGTTATTTTAGCTCCAGCCGTAAATTTTCTGCAGAAAAACGTGGTTCGTTATGCTTCTAGACAAATGATAAAATCTGTTGGAGGAAAGGTTTGCTTGGCCAGGATTCTTCCTCCAGAACTGAAATGAGTTTTTCTTGAAAATAAAGACAGAATAGTGGCTGCTAGAAGGATAAATTGTGTTATTCGTTAAAGTCTTGCTTGTTTTAAAACATGTCAGCATGATCAGCTTCAGCGATAAAGAAGGCAAACCTGCTCACGTTGTTTGTCATACTCCTCTCCTTTTTCTCCTTTTCCTTTAAAAATAACACACAGTTTGAAATGTGAGATCATTACGTTGTAATAAACCAGTCGATGATTTTCCTCAAAAGCTTTAAAACCTCCCTGAAGCTCAGATTATGTGTGTATATTCATCAAAGTCCATCCCGGCAGAACGCCGCTGATCTGAGACCTGTAATTATCTCCCCATGCTCCCCAACTCATAATGACCCTCATTCATCAGGAGATGCTCTTCTCTGGACTGATGCGCAGACTGGGGGGGAGTTTCAGGTGAATCGGAGAAAACGGCGACTTCCGGAGGAAACATCAACCCTGATTCAGGAAAAAACGCAGCAACTTTTCAGTGAAACATGTTTTATCACAGCCAGGAAAAAGGTGAAAATCTCCTTCTCTGCTTTCCCTCAAGTGATGCTCTGATCATGGGTGATTGTGTATGGGGGGGAGAATACATGAATAAATTCATTATCTGATTAAAGAGACACAAATGCATCTGTAAGGCGAAGGATAAGTAAAACACCTTTTACCTTCTTTCAGTAACTACAGAATAAACAGGTTATTTATGTTTTACAAGAAAAGGAAAAAAATATCCTGTCAGTTTTGCTTCACTAAAATGAGAAAATACTGGAAGGATGTTGACTAAATCTGGACTGTAAACATTGTGATTCAGCACCGCGATCAATCACCATGACAGTGATTAGGATGTGTGTAAACTGTTTCTCTGTGATGTGAAGCAGGGAGGAAGCCATGATGGTTGTTTCAGAGAGAGCAGCAGCATCCTGGCTGGAAGGCTGTCGGCTTAATTCCAGCTTCTCCGTGTCAAAGTGTTGGTGGGAAAGACGCTGAACCCCGTGTTGTTCACAATCTACATATCAGGCAGAATTATTCAGTAAATGAGCTTTGATTGGTTAGAAAGATGTTTTTTAATTCTATCTTTATTTAAACGGGCAATAAAACAAGCTAAGAACAAACGTCTTATTGCAACTGTAGCCTGGCAAAAGGCAAAATGACACAAACATGAAAACGATGAACGAATTTCAGCATTCAGAAGAACAGAATAGTGAAGATGTCCAGTTTGTGGATTTTTCTGTATTTCATTCCAGTAAAGTGAAAAGACAACAAGCCGGACGCAGAATAAGTTTTAGAAAATGTTAACAGAAGCAGGTTTGCAGATTTTAGTATTAATGATAAACTAAATAATATGAAGTTTATGGAGCAAATCTTTGGATGCTGATCTGTAAATGACATCATCATAATAATCAAACATGTGAAGAGCGGTCAGTGTTTTCACTGCAGATGAAATGAAAGGAGCGCTTTCTATACAGGAACTCGATTTGATCTCAGTCAAATCATCAATATTTTTCTTCTGAAAGGAAAATATTTTCTCTACCTGACATTAAGGATGCAGATTCCTGGCGATACATTCAGAATTTTATGGTGCGTCTCTTTTTTTTTTTTACCAAACCAAATGACTTTGTTCTTAGAAATGTTTTCTTAGCATGCAGACTGGAAATGGAAATGGATTCTAATAAAACTCATCAGACGTAGTGAGTCTATAACAGGACAGTGGAGGAGAGGACTGTGTCATCAGCATAAAGGTGAACATATGAATCTACAGCAGGATTTGCTGTGTCACAAGTGGAGAAAAGAGTAGGACCAAGTATTGACCCCTGTGGGACTAAAAACTAGAAATATTCTAAAGAAAAATGTCCTCCATTTTCATCTGGCTTGATTACAATCAAAGGTCATTCAAATGATGTTAATTATTAAAAGAGAAAATTCTTCAGATTTGTTTTGTCTAAAATAAGTTTAAAAGTAAAAGCTATGAAATATTGTTTGTACAGATCTGAAACCTCAGCTCCTAGATGTAAATGAAGCTCTGCAGCGTCCGGCTTACTGAGGGCAGTGAAGCACAGAGCGGTAAGTCACCAAAGGTTTTTACTGCCTGTTCTGCCCAGAGTTTATGGGATCTTATCAATTAGCATGCTCACTGCTGTAAACAGGCCGGTCGCTTTGTGTGCTGTCAGCTTCATGCATCACTGCCTTGTTAAAATCAGACGAATGCACTTTAAAGAGCCAGATGATAAAAAAGGAAGCAGCAGAGTTACTGTCTGGTCTGGCACCAGTTCAGTCTGGTCCCTGGATGTGAAAAGACATTTAATGTGCCAAAGCAGCTACACGCTTGTGCATCTGCAACTTGAGGACACTTTTTCAGATTTTATCTGCATGCGGCTCCCTGGAAGCTGCACAACCTTTTAAAGCATTTCTGTTAAACTGGCCCTTTAAAATCTTCTTCAGCCATAAAAATTAGACAGAGTAACTCACTGAGCCATATAGGATTATGTTTATTCATCAAAGAAATATCTCATTCAGTTTGGCTGTAAGGCTGGAATTAATGCATAATGAACTCTCAAAATAAATTACATAATCTTGAGCTAAAGATTCCTGCAAAAGTTTTCATTAAATTTATATTTTTTCTCATTAGTCACAAACTTTACAGAGCCTAAAGTAGCTCATCATCAAGTGGAAGCAAAACTTTATGTGTTTTCAATATTTTTTTTGTAGATATATTTCTCAGCAAGTCCAACTTAGATGAAGAATATGTTTATTAAACAAACATTTTGAGCTCTGGACTTTGACTAGGCCATTCTAACTCACAAATATGCTTTTATCTAAACCATTATATTGTTATATTGCTTGTTTGAGGTAAAACTTCAGCATTTCCATCCAGTTTCCTGTCACCTCAGTCCAGCTGGACAAAGGCATCCCGTAGCATGATGCTGCCACCACCATGTGTCTCAGGGGGATGAAGTTCGTCTTTTCCACCACATCCTTTTATATTAAACAGAAAAAGTTCAGTTATGGACTCATCTGAATAAAACGCCTTGAACAGCAAACTGAACTGAGCTGCAGGGAAAAGACGGTGTTTGGTGAGACCGAAGGTTTGGCAAACAGAATGGTTGCCATGGGAGATATTATGTGTTGCCATGGGAGTCATCTTATAGCACAATCAAGTAACTGTTACCTTCAGTAGTTACAGAAAGACTTTGCATATCAAACATGACTTAAAAGAAGTCTGATGTCTCTTTAAGAAAGTACCGCTCTTTCAGGAAGTCATCTCAAGCCTTTAACAGCTTTTTCACTAGCGTTACACAGCATAATGATGTGCAGTTCCACCAGGTGTTTGCTAATTGCTGCTGGCTAGTCTGAAGGAGCTGAGTTGGGTGAGGGCTGCTCTGTGAGGCAGAAGTTTGGAGACTGCAGCTCTGAGGAGGATCTTCGGGGAAAAGGTGGCGCTTGATGAGACAGAGTGGTTGCCATGGAGATTAAAATATGCATGAAAGAATCAAAACACTTTATATGTTTTTGATGTGGAAATAACACTATAACATAACGTAAGGCTTAAAAAAACCCTCAATTTTACATAATATTTCCACTTTAATGCTCTGTGTGCCTTCCTCTTAAACAGGGATATTCGGTTTTCTATCTGTGCGAGTGAAACCATACAGAACAGTTTGTTATGTGAGAGGAACACAAGGCTGTGCTCTCTGAAGCTGCTTCTGTTTGTGCATACAGCGAGAGAAGGAGCCTGACAGACAGAACAAACAGTGTTAGCCTTTAACCTCCCAGCAGACAGCGGGTTCACCGGTGAGCTCATGTGATTTCTTACCTCTGTCTGCCTGGGAAGCAGAACGCCGCATGCGGTCTCTGCCTCTGGATGGAAAACCCAACAACTTCTCAGTGTCTCTGCGATCTCTGGCTTCCCCTGACAGGAGGCGGGTTCACGCCTTCTCGGATTGACAGGAGCTGGGTGTAATATTTAGAAGTTTAACAGCGGTGTCGTCATGTGCGCTGCAGCAGCACGCTGCAGAGAGAGCAGCCAAAACCTGGCAAACATTACCTGATGGATGAACTAACACCTTCCTGCGGGTCGGGCTTGGTCCTTTCTGCGCGCTGGATGTCCTGAAAACATCTCGCTGGTGACACGGTGTTAACAGCTCTTAGTTATGGTACCTCACAATTAATTGGCTGATGATGAGGCTAGTTATGATGTAATCTTTCTCACTCCCTCTTCCTTGCACACAGCTACAGCCCCCTCCCTTTCTTTCCTGTTTCCCCACCTCTTTCCCTGTCTTTCTCTCCTATCCTAACCAACATGGCCGCTAAGTCGGATGGAGCAGCGGTGTCTGTGGAAGATGACAACACGCCCAGGAGCCTGTCGGAGCCGGGGAACCCCGTGGCCCGGTCCCGCTGCACCGCCGCCGGTGGGAAGCCCTACACCCTGCTGGACTGCTGCTGGGTGCTCTGCGCCCTGCTCGTCTTTTTCTCCGACGGAGCGACCGACCTGTGGCTGGCCGCAGACTACTACCTGAGAGGCGACTACTGGTGGTTCGGCTTGACTCTGGTCTTTGTCGTGGTGCCCTCCGCTGTCGTGCAGGTGCTGAGTTTCAGGTGGTTCGTGTATGACTACTCGGATCTTAGCGGCGGTGAAGGTTCGGGCAGCGGCGGGAGCTGTGCGGCGGCGGCGGCTGCAGGCGCGGCAGGCGCCGATGCCACAGCGGGCGATAGCACGTTAAGCACCAAGGACAGCGACCAGCATGGTGGGAACGCGCCAGCGGTGAACGCCGCGAATGTTACCCCGGTGTATGCGTCCTCTGGCCCGCCTGCTGCGGCGGTGAGAGTCGGCTCCCCCCGGAGATGCTGCACCATCTGCATGTGGGTCTTTCAAACCGTGCTTCACGTGCTGCAGCTGGGGCAAGTCTGGAGGTAAGACCGCTCCGGACCGGAGGTGTGCGGAACAAGAGGGGTGTGCTCGCATCTGTGTCCACGCGTACTCTACGCGTGCGCGTGTGTGCATGCGTGTGGCTTTGTACTGGATAACCGTGCGGGATGCAGACACAAGCATCGCATCCCGCACGGCTTTCTGCTCATTAAGCAGCCTAGAAATGCGTGCGTGTGCGGGTTCTCCATGTTGGTCTACCAGTGCATGCTTCTCGGTCGGTTCATCAGCGTGTGCGCGCCCGCGCCCCGGCATGTTACCGAGCTGATCTGGCGACAGAAATGTGCAGAACCCGACCAGACCGTAGAGAGATTAGATACCTCCCCCTCTGAGCCCATTTGTCTCCCGGACCGAACCTTCAGGTCCGGCTGCCGTTCCTGCTGTGGCTGAGCCTGAATAGACGGAGGCATACAGCTGCTGGAGCTCCACTGGGAGCTCCTCTCTCCCCACTGCTCCCATATGTCATGATACAGATATGTTGACAGGAGCTCTGTGGTTTAACCTCCTCCTCCTCCTCCTCCCTGCTCCTTTCAGTGAATTATTTCTGTTGATGCTGAATGTTGCTTATTTCCCTCGAGAAAGCGGCGTTTTGGGTGGGAACTGGATCCGAACTGGAAATGAAATGAGAATATGGATGAGCCCAGAGCTCCGGGGCGTTTTTTAAAAATTCCACCACTAATTGTTGCTATTTTTAAAACGTGATGAAACATCAGAAATGCTTCAGGTTCAAACTAAGTGAAGCCTTCATGTCTAAAGTGCTGCTCAGTTGTGCAGGTATTTACTCTTTTAAGAGTTTTACTTCGTCATGTTTTGCTGTCATTTTTGCAGAGTTGCTCAGTTTTCTGCTTTCCTGTTTGTTCTCCACTCACCTCTCCAGGTTGCTCCTGCTGTTCGGGTTTCATTGCCATCCTTCAGATCTCCTTGTTGCTCATGTTGATCCTTTTGTTCTGACTGCAGATTAATAAATAGTCAAGTTTTGCTCTGGACTCACTGGCCAGATTTCCAGTCCATTTTATTCTAAATTCATGAGTTGTTTTGGTTTGAAACCCAAGGATTCCAACCTTACATGTTTTTTTTTTTTTGATCAGTTTGAGAGATTTAGTTTTCAGATATTATTTTTCCAAGGTCACAAAACTGAACTTTCTTCACAGGGAAGGAAGTTCAGGTTTGTAACCTTGGAAAAGGGCTGTTTCATTGTCAATGTCAAGTCAAAAGCTGATATAAATTTTAATGTGTTATGGAAAATGAACCATCCAGCCAGACCTTATCTTGGTTTGGGGTTTCTAACCAATTTCCTTACAGAAAGCTAGAAACATTTCATCCACCTGCAGAAGCAGCAGTCTCGGGCCGGCGTCCTGCAACTTTTAGATGTGTATCTACATCAGTGCACCTGGATATATTAATAGGATAATTACCAGAGCTTAATGCATGCTGAGGAGGTAATTTAGCCATTTGATTCAGGTCTGCTGGACCAGAGATGCATCCAAACGTTGCAGGACGCCATGTTAATGTCTTAATAATAATCTGCATGTCATGCTGACCTCCTTCCTCTGGAGCTCGTCAAGCTGCCTGGATCAGGCTTGGAGTAAATTTCTTTATACTCCAATATTACCTGTAACAGGTTTAGGTTACACTTATTTAAATAAAAACAGCTCACTTATCAAATATGTAGACCAGTGAGAATTAAAGTGATCAAATTTACTACCCAAGGCAATGAATCCATCATAATCTAAGTGAAGAAGTAAAAAACAATCCAACATTTAATTTGATTTTCAGTGGAAAATGTCAGTAGGAGAACAGATTCTTGAAAACATTCCCACATCTGCAGTCAGATCAAGATGCCAGCTGCTTGTTTGGGAGGCATAACATAAAAAAGCCATTCCTGTCCTACTATCAACTGGAGCCGTTGGTCCAATGAGACTGAGATAAAGCTTTTCAGAGACAAACATGTTAGGTGGGCTTGGCTCGAAACAAAGGACGAATATGTAGAAAATCACTTTTTATGCTCCAGCCTGGAGAAGAATAGGAGCCAAACGGGTTGGCGGGGAGGATGAGTCTCTCTGGTGATAAAACTGTAAAGTTGTTCATGTTGGAGGGTTTTCTTTTCCTCAGTACTTAAACTCCTTTATAGGATTTTTCTAAATATTTTAAAAAGAGATCACATTTCTTCAATAAAATGTTAAGACTTTTTACCCAATAAGTGTGACATTCCTGCTGTTGGTTGATGTTTTTCAGACCAAAACCATTTGTCTCTTTCAAATAAACAAGTTTTGAATCATAATTAGGAACAAAGCAGCTTTAGAAAAAGTTCAGCTTGCAAGTTTTCAAAATCACAATGAAGCCATTTGGCCACTTTGTCACTTTCCTCGATGATTTTGGCATCGTCTGCTGCTTCAGAGCGAAGAATCAGCCACAGACACTGGAGGCCAGAGTAACCAATCACATCCGCCTGCTCCAACATAACACCACCATGTTGACTTTTCTCTTCTAAAAACCCGTTTTAGACTCAACATTATCAGGATGTCAACATTGTTTTAATTTAAAATACACAGATAAGATCAAACTTGTACTAGTAGAAATTTCTCCAGTAGGGCTTACTCTAAAATAAAAGAATTATCATTTAAACTTTCATTTTTAAGTGGATTTAAGTGAAAGTATGAATAGAAAAAAAATATGATTATAAGCATCATAATTATAAAAATATAATATTATTTATCTGCACCTCATTTTCTCCTCTTCTTCCACTGCTGTTCATATGGATTTGTTTATCCAACCAGTTTATGGTTTTGCATTTGTTATGAAGGAAAAAGACTCTGGAGCCCAAATCTGCAAGTCTTTGACAAAAGGTGGAGAAATGAAGTGACTGTAAGAAAGGAAATATATCAACTGGGGAATTAATCTGAAAAAATGCAAATAACATCACATTAACATTCAATATGAAGAAATGAATCAGTTGCATAATAGAAAGAAGTTTTCCAGGAGCATGCAGCTTCAGCTCAGGGTCAGTTTAAAAAAACTAAACAGGATAAATAATGAAATTACGTCTGAAATACGCATGACCACAAAAACGTGCTACGGCTGAATCTGTAAAGATGGAGGAAGCCAAAAACAGGATGCCATTAAATGAAGATTTGCGTTACATCAGCATATTCAAAAATAGAAGATGAGGGAGTCCTATAATCACATGCAGAGTCGGTAATGAACAGCTTTAATGAGACACAATAAGGAGCCGGGAGCCGGAGGAGTCGGGTTAAATGTGGAAGAGTGAGATTGGGCTCAGAGTTACTCGGGTTTACGGTTCTGATCCAGCAGCAAAGATACAAAAAACCGGCACATGTGGGAGTGGTGGGAAAAGAATCCTCTGTAGTTGTTCCCCTTCAGCGCTGCTCAGATATCATTTACTCGCTCATATGGGTAAATGTCCAGGTTCTTATGTATTTGTTTGCAGAGAAAGAGCTAAAGTCATTATATTTGATAGGTGAAAACAGTTTGTTAGACATCATGAAACATTTTTCCAACAGTTTCAATGGATTTTGAGAGGCTTGCAGAAGTATTCACAGCTTTTGAACTGTTTTGTTCCCCTTTTGTACCTGAATGTTGCAGATGTTTCATTCTGAGTTAACACTTAGAACTGTGAGTTCACTGCAAAAACACCAAATCTTACCAATGATTGTTGGTCGAGTTTCTAGAGCAAATATCTTAGCACACTTGAAATAAGACAAAATTAACTTATAAGGGACCTTTCATCAGTAACTTGTTTCAAGTAAATATTTTTCTAATATTGATTTAGAAGGGTACCAACTCTATTGACAGATTACTATTCACCAATATTAAGGAATTATTGACTTAAAACAAGCTCCTATATCTTGTTTAGTCCAGTTTTGTCTCATTTCAAGTGTACTAACATATTTACAGGAGAAACTAGACCAAACATACACCTGAAATAAGACAAAACTAACTTACAAGTAACTTTTTAGCAAGGTGTAGGAGCTTGTTTTGGGTCAATACTTCCTTGATGTTGATGGAAAAAAGAACTGGTTATGAGGTTTTGTATTTTTGCTGTGTTTCCAGGAATACATTTTCCAGACACACACACACAGAAACACACCTTGCTGTACCAGCTGTGCTTTACCTTTTCAGACTTCTCGGTTAAGCTAAGCTCACTCATGCATGCTTCAGGCTCCGGTGGGGTTTGCTGTGCAGAATTATGTCCTCATCAGACACCGTACAGTTGTCTCCACACCCGGTTTTTGTGATTCTGCAGATTTGTTTGGGAATTTGTTTGCAGCAGTAAGATCCTGTCGCCTTTCTGTGTGGAGTTTATGCTCTTGCTGTGGATGGATGAGTTCTCTGAGGTTCTTACTGGTGTGTTTGTGATTGATTTTATGATTTGCTGGTCCTTTTGATGAACTGCGATCCTGTCCACTATGAAAAAACAGAACATCTCACCAAGTATGTTGGTCTAGTTTCTAGTGCAAATATCTTAAGACACTTGAAATAAGACAAAACTAACTTACAAATAACTTTTCAGCAAGAAATAGAAGCTAGTTTTAAGTCAATAATTCCTAAATATTGATTTTAAAAAAGTATGATTTTCATTGGCTTTTTTTTTCACTCAGATATTTCCCCATGTTACAAATGAAATAATCTGCAAGTGGAACTACTTTTTTTTTATCAATATTTAGAAACAAGCTTCTACACCTCGCTGAAAAGTTAATTTTGTCTTATTTGAATAGTACTAAGATATTTTCACTAGAGGCTAAACAAAAGCCTTTAGTAAGACTCTGAGTTTTTACAGTGTAGGTTGAGCAGAGACTCTCTCATCAGCCATCTTCATGTTTGATCTGATTGGTGTGTCGGTGCTCGTTTCTCAGATTTCCAGCCGTCAGTACTTCTGTTGCTGCTGTTTATCTAAAGAAACGTTTTGGGTCAAGCTGTCATTTCGCTCACGCTGTTCAGCAGTCACCCTGCAGAAAGTCCGTCTGAAGAGATGCAGGCTGGTATTGTGCAGCTGCAGGAGCGAAGCAGATCCTCCAGTGGTGGACAAGGAGGTTTAGAATCAAGGTCAACTCACGTTTTCTCAACCAGGAGAGGCTCCGCTCTGCTGTTTATCGCCTTTTCCCATCTGCATTTAAAACTCAGCTGCTGAAAGGCATCAAGGTCACATTTCTTTATCTGTGAGTGCCTTAACGGGCATCATGGGAGTTGTAGTAATTCCTTAGCTGAGGTGGGACTTGAAGAGGCACAAGAATTGATGGAAGTGTTTAACTTTATCTTGCGTTTACATGCCTCAGTGCATTAAAACCTTCGCCTGCAAGGACAGAATCTCAGTAACGTAATGACCAAACTGGTTTATACTGCGGTTGTAACTCATGAACACTGATTGTTTTCTCTGGATCCACCTCTCTGTGCTTTCATCACATTTTCAATAACTGCATTAATGTCTTATACATGTGTTTTTTTTTTATAAATGATTCTTTTTTTAAGTATTGGCTTCTGTTCTTAGATTCAGAGATGAGTTCTGTCCTCACCACTGATCTTAAAGTTGCAGGATTTGCTCACTGCATTAACAGCATAAGTAAAATACTAAGCTTCTGACTTTTTAAAATACATTTAGAGAATGTAGCAAGATGCTAAGTTGCTGCAATTTATATTTGCCTAAAAAGTCAGTCACTAAAACCAGGAAGCTGGAGCACATCAGCCATTTCTAAACTCCTTCCACTGGAGCTCAGAGAATATTTTAAAATATTCTGTTAGTTTATAAATCGCTTCCTGGTTTAGGACCCAAATGAAAGACGTGGTACGGTCCAGGCCTCTCAGGTCTGACCAAATACTTTTGATCTAGTTTTCAGTGTAAATGTCTTAGTACAGTAGAAGAAGAGAAAATTAACTCACAAGTAAAGTTTCAGCAAGAAACAGGAGCTTGTTTCAACTCAGTAATTCTTGAGTACTGAGTAAAAAAGTGAGATGTTCCACACACAAAAAAAAATATTTTCATGTTATAAGTAAAATAATCTGCATTTGTTTTTCCATATCAGACTTATTGTGTAGAGAAACACAAATAAAACCAACACAAAAGAAAGCTATGAGGAAGTTAAATAAAGTGAATGCTACAAAACATACCCAAAACATACCAATAAACTATTTATTCAATCAAATGATTAAAGCTACAAAGTGATTATTGCAGATTAATTTACAAAAGTTCTTTGTCTTAAGCTAAAAACCACAGAATGCTTCACTGACAAACCGCAGTTTGCACGATTGTTTTTAAAGCTACTTTGTTAAAGAACAAGCAGCTGAAACAGTCAGATGAAGGTTTGTTAAGATTTTACTGGACAGAGAAACGTACTGCGCGGGTTTGGTCCTGTATTTTTATGATCTGCGCCCGATCACATCAATCTGATGTGCAGAAAAGTGATGGAACAAATTCCACACAGACTCTCAGCTCAGGCGGTCCGACTGTCGGTCCGGTTGGTCCGGTCGGTCCAGTGAGTCCAGTTGGTCCGGTTGGTCCTATGGGTCCAGTCAGTCCGGTTGGTCCAGCTTTGGCTAATAATCAGGCAGAGTAGCTAAATGGCAGCTCACTGTGCTGAATCACTCAAATCTGTTTTGTTTGAATGCATTTGTGTGTGTGTGTGTGTGTGTGTGTGTGTGTGCGTGCGTGCGTGCGTGTGTGTGTGTGCGTGCGTGCATGTGTGTGTGTGCATGCGTGTGTGTGTGTGTTATAATAGTAATTTTTGATGAATATCACTTATTGAAAGTGATATTTTTTCTAATTTTATAGGTGAAATAATCTACAAATGGATCAAGTATTTTTTTCATCAATATTGTTATTATTGATGTAAAACAAGCTCCTATTTCGTGCTGAAAAGTTGCTTACAAGTCAGTTTCGTCTGACTTCAAGTGTACCAAGATATTTGCACTAGGAATGAGACCAAATATACTTGGTAAGATTTTGTGTTTTTGCATTTTTTTTATGTGCAGACAGTAAAAAGCAGCATAACTGCAGTTTGGATGTGCAGCTGGAGGTTTCTGGGAGTGACTCTAATAAGCTCTGCTAACCTAGCTTACTGGCTAGCTGTTGTTGCTAACTGTAGTTTGTTAACCTGCAGTGTGTGTGTGTGTGCATGCGTGTGTGTGTGTGTTATAATAGTAATTTTTGATGAATATCACTTATTGAAAGTGATATTTTTTCTAATTTTATAGGTGAAATAATCTACAAATGGATCAAGTATTTTTTTCATCAATATTGTTATTATTGATGTAAAACAAACTCCTATTTTGTGCTGAAAAGTTGCTTACAAGTCAGTTTCGTCTGACTTCAAGTGTACCAAGATATTTGCACTAGGAATGAGACCAAATATACTTGGTAAGATTTTCTGTTTTTGCATTTTTTTTTCATGTGCAGACAGTAAAAAACAGCATAACTGCAGTCTGGATGTGCAGCTGGAGGTTTCTGGGAGTGACTCTAATGAGCTCTGCTAACCTAGCTTACTGGCTAGCTGTTGTTGCTAACTGTAGTTTGTTAACCTGCAGTGTGTGTGTGTGTGTGTGAGAGAGAACATCCATGTCTGTGTGTGTTTTGCTGCTGTTTGGATGTCAGCATCTTGTCTCCCTGGTGGTGGCCTGCAGCAGCTGGAGGAATGCACAGAATTTCATAACATTTCTCTTAAAGAATTCAAAGTCCCTGCAGCGTGTGTGCACGCTGGTTTATGTAAAATTTAGTGAAGTTATTGATTATGAATAAAACTGTGCCTGGCGGGGGAGGGAGGGCGATGATGCACAGCTGTCTGTCTGCCTGTGCCTGTCTCCCCTTCATTCAGGCTCTGTATGCTCTCCTGTCTGTCGGTCTGTCACGCTGCGCTGAATAATTCACTCCGGTTCTTCAGGGAGCTGTCAATCACATCTTTCAGAGTTTGTGTATGTGTTTGTGAAGAGATCTAGCATTTCCTACAAGTTTGCTCCTGTTATTCGCTCTCTTTTACTTTCACCCTGTAATCAGCGAAGAAGCAGGTAGGGGTGGGTTTTGGCAATGAGGCTTGATGGATGGAGCGGTTCTGAGTGTGAAAAGCGTGAAACACACCTGTCATCCCCCCCCCCCACCTCCTCACATGCTCACAACACGTGTTTGTAATTGTTTATGTGCTGCATGCTAGCTCAGTTAGGGTTTATCCTGCGATGCATGTTATTAGCCTGTGCCTTGCAGCTATATGTGTCTGCACGCTTATTGAAGAGTGACTGTGTAGAAAAATAACTCGGGCGCAAAATGTGAGAACACACTGTTTACCAATGCTCCTATATTACCTCTGCCTCTGCAACAGCAAACATGTCATCGCTTCAAAAACGGGACCTGCTCCCATTAAACTGGCAAACTCTGGCATTTAAGCAGGAGCGCTAAATCAAATTTAGGTTGAATGCCAAGCAGCAGCAGTGAGCACGCTACCAGGACTGCATTAATACCAGCCTCTCTAATCAAAAAGGGAAGTGTAGCGAGGCGCTGCATTTATTAAGACTATAAAACACATGTAGATACTGTAGACGGATTTCATCATGTCAAGCATGAAGACCTGGCTGCTGTCGTCTTCTGAAGAATTTATCACAGCAACTTCCACTCACCTGTACATTAACACATTATGTGGTGGATCGATTGAATCAGATCAAACTCTGCTGTCTGCTTCTCTGGATCCCCGCCTCCCGTTTGCTTTGAAAAGTACTGAAGAGGATTAGGGCCAATGAAAGAAAAAAGAGAATTTTGACGTTTTTACTCAGAATTCTGACTTCTCACTCAGAATTATAAAAAAAAAATTTATCATTCTAAATTCGGAATTTTTACTTTTTTCTAAGTTTTCCCTCAGAATTCAGATGTTTTTTCAGAAGTTCGACTTTAATCTCAGAATTCTGACTTTTGTTTGTCAAAATTCTGACTTTTTTCTCAGAATTCTGACTTTAATCTTTAGATGCCAAAAGTCAAAATTCTGAGAACAAAATAGAGTTCTGAAATTATAGTCAGAATGTTTTTTCTGTGACTCTAACCCTCCTGTGTCTTAAAGGCAGTGGCATTAAAAAACACTTCCATTGTTTTTTAAGTGTTACATTAGAATAGGTGAATGGAAACTGTAAAATTTAAAGTAGCTTCCTCAATTTTTCAAAAAAAAAAAGCTTGCATGTACACTTGAGGTGGTTTACGGCTTTTCTGAAAAGAGCTAATGTGCTAAAGTTGGAAACATATTTGTTGAATCAGTTCAGATGTAGCAAACGTCCCCACTCACTAGGGGATCTCTACCTTACCAGAGGCACAAAACTAAGAAAATAATAAATAGTAATAGGGTTTTTTGGTGTCTGGAAAATGAGCTGTTTTAAAAACCTTCCAGATGTAATGTCACAAATCAGCAGGCACTGCCCCTCACCTAGCAACCCCAGCGAAACTGGCTTTACAGCTTCATGCAATGTACAATGGCTGCTGGAAAAGAAGTATTTTATTGTTGACTTATCATCCTAAAACCACTTGCTTGATGCATTCTTGTTGGTTGTGCAGGAGGTTCCACTTCTGCTTTTCGAGGATGTACGGTTGTATAGATGTGCATCTGTTTGCAGCCATTTTCATGTGTGAGTGTAAACATTGAGTTGTGGGCCGTGGCCAGCTGCAGCTTATCTGGATTTAAAATGACAAGACGCTGTAAAACAACTCAAAACAGGCTAAAATCTCTTTATCTAACTATGACTTCATGCAAAACATGTAATGAACATGTTTAGCAAAGCCCACAGATCTGCCCTAACCTGTTCAAGGAAGCATAACTAATAGATGTTCTCTGATGACCTTCATCCTCGGTCTTCACTCCAGGGCAAAGCCTGGTCTCCTCAACCCCAGTAAACCTCTATCTTATTTAATATGCACATGACCAGTGATTTGAGTCGTGTGTTGCAGGTCCAGGACCAGTTTGCTTTGAGAGATCCTGCAGGGGGCAAACTGCCCCCGACAGCGCAGCTTCCAGGATGCCCTCATTACTCACAATGCTCTATTATAATGAAGTGGCATTTAACGGAGGGCAGAACTGAGCTGAGTGGGACTTTTCAACACTAACAGGGTTTTCTCTGCTATCGGGGGGCGCTGCAAGCAATTACTTGAGAAGATTTTTGGCACTTGCCTTTTGTAACCTCTCAGTTTGTGCTGAACATCAAGCTTATTGCCAGAAATTATCGCCTGAGAATTTGAAACAGTTGAAGTGTCTGTACTTCATGAAATGAAATGGAAAAAAAAGAAAAACGTCCATAATTCCTTAAAAACATTCATTACTCTTTAAAGAGTTTTAAACCTTTCAACTCTCAGCAAAATTCTTGATGGTGTTTGAATCTTTTAGCATCATGCTTTATTACAACCAGAGGTTGCGTTAACTAAATATTTGACGTAGTTAGCGTTTTATTTTTTCACATGAAGGGAAAATCTGAAACTTGTCATTGTATGAATTACAATTCACATCTGTGAATATTTGACATCTTCAACTTTGCACACAGAGTTTATCACGGAGGTTATGGAGCCTTTAGGCTGATGAAATTAAATAAATATATAGACCATGAAATACATGTAAATCTCCAATTAATTAATTAAATGCATCATAAAATTATAAAAACTTCATGAAATAATTAAATGTCATTGAGTTATTAAATGCATCAATAAATGAACATATAATAAAACTGTGAAATATGCAATTAAATAATTAATTGTCTCATGATATAGTTAAATCTTTTTAAATAATGAATTTAAAAAGTAAACAACTGTAATGGACGACAGAGCCGCTGCTTCTGGTTGGTTCATTTCTGATTCAAAGAATGATCTGATTGGATGCTGGAAAAGACTGTTGTTGTGCTAAAAGGAGTTAGCATATCAGGATAGCTATTCAAGGGTAAAATAGCATCTCAGTGCTAACATGTAGCAGCAGCACAGATGCTAATGCTAATGTTAGCATGAATATTTCTGAAGAAGTTTCACGAATAATCAGATGAAACTTTGCACCAATCTGATGGTAAAACAACAAGAATTACAGATTAGAAACAATAGATTTCTTATTTATTTCATAAAGGGGACAATGCATTTTAATGAATACATCACGTAAATATGCCAGATTTCGCTAACAATGCTAATTTTCACCTGTAGTGCCCTTCCAGGTTGCATAACAACATACTAAATATGTTTGTTGTTGAGCTCAGGTGTTTATTTCTTCAATAATTTAGCAGCAAAATAGTTTTTGAATTGAAAATGTTGCTTATTAACCCTTAACAGATGAGATGATCTGTAAAGAACCTAAAAGATTCACTGCTGTAGCTGCAACAAAAGGTGCAGAGTTGACTTTGTGTGTTAAAAACAAATGGTTAAAAGAAGTGGATTTTATGGCTCTAAACTTATCGATGCATAGTTTTAATTCATACAAGCAGCTCTGTTTCTGTCACAGGTTTATTTAAATACACTCTCATGCTCACTACTGCAGCTGCATATACTGTAGTTTAAACTGTTCAGACTGATGAACAAAAAGCATGCAGTTAAAACACATTTAAAAACTAATTATGGCTATAAATGAATGATGTGGCGTTTATCTAAACAGCAGCCACTGAGGCATTAAATTCATCCCGGCCTCAGAATGTTTACGTCTCCATCCATTTTCTGTTTTTACCTGTTTGACTCGATCGTCTCTGGCCAACCTGAGCGCCGACGGATCGGTGGGCAGACGGAGCTTCTTGATAGATGGCTTCTTATGCAAATTGATAGATGGTGTAATCTGGGACACTGCATGGACTCGGGCCTGCACACGGTGTGTTGGTTTATCTCTGTGTGCACATCGGCGGTGTGTGTTATTAGCATGTACCCTGCAGGTACACACACACACACACATCTCTCTCTCTCTCTCTCATTGGTACAAACGCATTCAGACACATTCTCCTCGAGTGTGTGAACTTTCTGTTCAAAGCCCAGAGGAACGGTTGTATCGTGGTGGATTCTAGTTCTCTCTCTCCCTGAGCTCTCTGAACTCACACACTCTCTGATCTGTCTCCCTGGATTTTCCTCTGTTTGACTGTGTGTGTGTGTGTGTGTGTGTGAGTGTGTGAGGTTGGGGGCGGGTAATGTTTGAGAGGAAAACTCTCCAAACGTGAGGACCTTTGATTTGCCCACACTTAGCAACTGGGACTATTTTGTTCCAGATGTCAGAAACAGTTTTTGATATTTTATCTCTATTTTCGTGCTTGTTGATTTCTCCGAGCAAAACTTACATTCTGTTTCCAAGGAGATATTTATAGTTAAGTTTATGGGCGCTCCTTATTTTAACTTTTCAACACTCACTTGTTTTTTTTTCTTTTTAGCATTTTTAGTTTCCTTTGTGTTTACTTTAACCTCTGTCAAAGTTAAAACGTCACCTATGAATCCACTCAAGTCCAAAATTATTCATAACCTTATCAGCTTGGTCTTTATCCTTTTATTGAAATTTTACTTGTCATAACTTCTGGAATTGTGTAAATTGAAATAAGTTTTTTGTGTTACTGTACAGCAGTATGTAATTTAATATTTAATTCTTTAACCTGCTCGTGTTGATGTCGATGAGAAAAGACTGGATTATTTTTGAAAGGGTTAAGAAGGTTTTGTCTTTAGATTGTATTTTTGTTGAGCTATAAATAGCTTTATAAATTTGTTGAGGAATAAAATAGTTATTTAAAAAGCTTTCTGACCTCTGACCTCTGACCTGGTCACATTTAGAGTTTGAATATCTCCCAGTTCCTTCTGCATGTTTAACTTTTCTATCAGTGTGTGGACTTAGTTGTCACTTTAAAAAAAAGAACATCTCGATCCTGTCTTGTGAAAAAGCTGAAGTGTTGTTCTTTGTTGTTTTTATGAGTTGCAGGAACCTTTTGATGTATCTTATATGACACACACACACACACACACACTCACTCACTCACTCACTCACTCACTCTGCTCATCCTGTTGATGTTCATCCTGCTTCATCGTTTTTAGCCGTTTGTCTTTGTTGTGAAGATGTTGGTGGTTTTCTCCAGCAGTCGCTGGGTTAAATGGAGGTCCACCTCCACCTCGTCTCCAGTCCTTCACAGGGGAACGTTGGCTACGTTCACTCAGCAGCCAAAGGTGACCTACATCCGACTTTTTCTCTGAAGTTTGAACGGCCCGATTCTGATTTTTTCCTCTCTCAAAAAATCCAATTTGTGCCACTTCTATTGTATCCGATTGTTTACAGTCTGAATGGTCATGTCATAATTCTGCACCAAAAGAAGCCAGAAGCAATAAATCTGAACATAAACTGTGACTGAAAATAATAGGTATTACCTTTTGAAATGAGTCTGCCATGTGAGTGTAGCCATGGAGACACACAGGACAAAACATGCATTCACTCTAATACGTAAGAGCAGCTCTGACAGACATATGAATCTAACAGTTTGGTTTCATGACGGTGAGAGGAAGCCTGAGCACCAGGTGAGAACCTGCACATGCAGAAAGACCCAAATCAAGATTCAAACCCAGAACCTTCATGCTGCAGGGCTGCAGGGCTGCAGGGCTGCAGGGCTGCAGCCTGCTCTACTTTTCTATTGATGAAAAAATAAAAGACAAACACAACAAAATGCTGCTAAAAGGTCGATTGTGCTGATTTTATAAGACGTAACCATGACAATGGTGACATCATGCGTTTCCACTGACCATATAATTACACAAATTAGAGTTATGAAGATAAATTCACTTCATGCAAACATGTTTTTACTAAAGAGTTTCTGTTAGGAGGAGTTTGGATATTTTACAAAGCTATAATAGAAACATTTTTTGCGTCTTCTCGTGTGAGTCGACGCCTTTTTCACCAGCAGACAAAGAAACGACAGGAAGTAGTAGAAGGAAGATGGCGCAACACGTTTTTTCAAGATTTAAATGGCAAACGAGCTTACTTGTTTGGTTTTAATTGTTTCTTATTCAGTGGAAAAACCACAATTGTGAAATCGTGTTTTTTCCACATTAGCAGAGTATGGAAAACGTGGGAGAAGCCAGCAGTGGGTCGGTCTGGACTGCAGCTGTGCAGAGTTGTGTAATAAGTGGAAGAGGAAGAACCGGCTGGCATTAATAAGTATCGGGCCTAATTTTCTCTGCTTCACTTATTAATAAGATGAGTTGTCTGCACCTGTGCTTGTAGATCATTGCTTTATTGGATCCTCGCCCTCAGCAGCCAACACTCCCACCAGCAGCACGGTTTAGTATTTGTGGTCACACACCTACTTGCTCCGGATATTAAAGCTGCACCTGTTGAAAACTGGACGTGTGTTGGACTAAAAGCTGCTGCTCTGAGTAAGTCATGTAGAGGAATCTGATCTGACACCAGCAGCTTGACTCCACAAGCTTTTCAGAGCCTAAAAATTCTGACTGCAGTGTTTAGATCCGTATCTCTGAGTGTATTTTCACCTCCCAGACAACCTTGCTTCACATTTGAACAGCTGTATAAAGCGTTTTCCGAATCGCTGTGAAGAGAAAAGAGGCTTCCTTTATTTGCCTTAGCAGACCCCGGCCTCCTGAGATAATGAAGGAGCTGCTGAATCCGGCTGCAGACGGAGCCTGTCGAGATTTCTGCTCCGCTTCACAAAACGTGTTTGAAAGTGAATTTAATTCACTGATGTTTTTATCAGCAAAACGATTTGGACGTTTTACGGTTCAACATTTCAGTCGGAAGTAAGACATCATGTGAATGGTGGTTGGTAGATGTGAATGTAAACCAGTTGGGGATGTCGGTGTAAGCGTAGATGTTTGACTGGAGTTCTGTGGAGACGTTATCATGGATCAGTATCTTACACTGACAGATATTTCACTTATCAATGGAAAAATGTTTCTGTTATAAGTGAAATAATCTGCCAGTGGAACTAGAACTTTTTTTTTTATCAGGATATTTTTGACTCAAGTTTTCGACTTTCTCCTGTCTTACAACATTTTATGCTGATTGATTTTTTTGGTTTGTTTCATCTCTGTTTTTAATATCAGTTGATTAAAATGTGTCCTGCGATGTATTTCGGTGCATATCCAGTTAGTCATTTACAGAGAAAACATTCAAAAGCTTCCACTGCTTTGCTGTGAACAACATAAAGTTTACTGACTCGTGTTTCGGCTGCTCTCTGCTGGGCAGCTGGAGATCTCTGAGCCTCAAAAGGAAAAAGGAAACATTTCTCTGTCTCTTGTGGTATTCATTCTTTGGGAAGTAAGAAAGAAGCGTCACCTGCAGAAGGAAAATATCAGCATCAAGACAGGAAGGATTTCAGAGCGACATCGATCAGCTTTATGTGCAGCAAAGAGCTTCCATTTATTTCTGTATTCATCTCTAACAGGGTAATTCTTTCTGTAACAGCTCCATATATTCTGCCACTAGTATTTTTCATCTGTTTGACGAAGCCTTTGAACCAGCAGTGATGGAGAGAGTAAATTCAGCAGCTCTTGGATATACATGAACATATGCTGCTGTATTTTAATTAAATTTGTGCTGAATGAGGGAAGGACGGCTGCTGAGATGACCAGCCAGCTTTAATCAGTCGATGACCAAACACTCTGCTGAACACGCTCCTGTTCCCGGACAAGCCCCCAAATCTCACAGCAACCTCTTTCATTTGCATAAATTATCTTATCCACTTCTGTCTCTGGCCAAACATTAGTGACAGGATTTCATGCAACTTCAGAGGTGATGCTGAAGCACCGCAGCATCAAGACAGGAAGGATTTCAGAGTAACATTTTTAACTCATTTTAGAGTTTTTAATTATGATGGAGTGTCAGGGTCATACCAAGAATTTAAATTACGTTAATAAAGTCATAAAATTATGAGAATTAACTTGTAGTATTGAGAGAATAAATTAATAATTTGGCGAGAATAAAAGTTGCACAAGAATAAAGCTGGAATATGAGAATAAAGTTTTAATAATTCAATAAAGTCATAAAATTACAAGATTAAGGTTGCACAAGAATAAAGTCTTAATATTGTGAGAATATTTTATTATTCTTGTAACAAAATATCATGAGAAAAAACTTAGTAATATGAGAATGTAGTTATAATTTGAGATTAAATAATTAAAAAATATGTTATTATATTGTAATGAAATATTATGGAAATAAAGTCAAAACAATATGAGAACAAAGTAATAAAATTACACAAATAAATTCATAATATTACAAGAATAAATGCAAAATAATACAAGAATAAAGTGTTCATATTTTGAGAACATTTTATTATTCTTGTATAACATATTATGAGAATAAAATCATAATATTTTGAGAATAATGTGTAATGTACTTTATTCTCTGTTATTATTTTGACTTAACTTTCATAATTTAATTTTTCCATTTATTTTCTATTTTCTGATGCTCTGTCAGAATTTGGAAAAAAAATCTAGAAATTAAAAAATAAAAAATAAAAAACACCCACAGTGTCTTTTTGTTCGCCTCTTTTCTAAAGCCTGAAAATGAAAACTAAATCTGATGCCGGATCCGTTCGGAGGTTGAGCGCTCAGTTTGGTTCTTTCTATTGTTTTGGTTCTTAACAAGTTTTCTCCCTCCTTCCTGTCGGGCGGCTGCAGATTGGAAACTCTGACATGCAGACAATAAGATCAGATCTGACATTTTCATTCTGCCTCATCTTCCTCTGCCTCTCAACATGTCCATCTGTCTGTCTCCTTCACCTCTTCCTCACTCGCTCCTCCTCCTCCTCAACGTTTCTCTGTCTGTCTCTACTTTGTTGCTTGAAAGAACAGAAAAGAAAGACCACATTTCTGCAAAGTCCTTCTGCTGTTCTTGATTGTGCGTGTGCCAGAGTGTGATTTCAGACCATTTAAAGGAACGACAGACGCCGCTGCGTGTGGATGTGTCACTAATGAAGCCTTGTGAGAATGTTTTGTACGAGAGGGTGTGCAAAATAAAGGGAATTGCTTTAATCATCAATGCAAATGGCAATAAAGAGGGAAAGTAGGGCAGTAAACAGGAAAAGGACAAGAAGCAGGAAAGCAATAAAAGTCAAATTGAATAAAGAGAGAAAGGAAGACAGAGTCTCTCGTGTTTGTTTTTTATTTGAATAAAAAGCCACAAAGAACAATGCAGGCCAGAGCAGAGCGACAGAGAGGAGAAAATAAAAACCTTAAGTGAGAGCTTAACCTCTTTTTGACTCACCCAAATGCATATTCATAGTTTCCATCTTCACATGAAGCTTAAAGCCTCTGAGGAGAAACGACGGAGGAAGGAGTCTAACCACTTCTGCTTTGTTTTAGGCTAAATCAAGCAATTTATGGACATTTTATCATGAGAGTGTAAAGATATAAATTTAGCTCAACATTAAAACTTCATGTAAAATAATCAGTCTAACATTGGTTAGAATATCTTCCCTTTATCAAATCTACTGTGTTTAAAAGGATTATGAGCCTTTTTTGTTTCACACCAACGTTTAAATATATTTTTCATAAAGTATGTAAATAAATCTAGAATTATTTATACATTTAGAAGACTAGAAGTTTTTTCTTTAAAAATCTTTAAATTGATTTCTTTTTTTTAATTAATCTGTGAAAAGATGTAAATCTAAATTTTTACCTCAGGAAAAAGCTGCTTAGCTTAATTATTTAAATGATTTTATGGCTGTAATAATAAATATTTTCCTCTGATTATGGAGAACTTATTTTGCTATTAGAATATGAATTAAAACTGATTTTTCCTCTTTATTTAATTATATATTTTCAAAATTGATGCTCATTTTCTTTGCTATGTTTTGAGAAATGCCTGTCTGATATTTATCAGAAACGTCTTGGTGAATTCAACTAGATCTAAATCTGCCAGTTTATATAGATACATGTTCAAAACTCAAACATAATAACCAAACATGGAGGAAAAGTTTTTAAAAAGTCTTTATTTGCTGATAGTTTTGATTTGAAGATGTCTGAACCAGTGAATAAAAGCTGGTGAAACGGATCCGGAGGAGCAGCTTTAAAGCTGTGCTGCATAGAAACTCAGCACAGATTAATAAATGTCTAAACACACTGATTAATTATTAATAAAATTATGGATTAAATTATTAATAGCAGTTCAAACCCATTCTGTTGTTCAGTTTTCACCACGTCCAGATGCCTAAGAGCCATTTGACTAACAGGTGTACCTAACAAAATGGCCTCTGAGTTTAAAAGCAAACCCCAAACATGTTTACTTTAGAGTCTCTGTTGAGTTCATTTTCATGAGACCCTTTAGATAAAGCATACTGCAGTGTCTACACGTTAAAATCTATGATCCTCCAGCAGAAATGAGCAAAGTGTCAGTAACTCTCTGCTTCTGTAAAGACTTTATTTCCTCACACAGCTGCATGATGTCTGGATTTTATTTTATTTTTGCAATCAGGCGAAAACATTTAGGAGAAGCATTAAATTTGTGCTTCAGCAGAAACTCCATTCAGATCCTATTTTCTGTTTTATTTATATTTTTCAGACTGAATATTTTTTTGAGCTGACTGATTTATATTGAGTCTGAGCAGAGATCTAATCTAAGATGATGGTCACTCTGATCAGATTTCCCGTTTTCAGTTTGTCACTTAATCATAACGCCATGAATGTATTCAAGCTTTTTATTTCTCTCTTTTTTTAACTCTTCTGACAGTTTTTTCTTCAGATTCTCTGTCCATCATTTCTTCAGCTTTTCAGGAACTCCTCCGTCTCTCTCATTCCATATCAATATTTCATTTCTGCTCTTTCCCTTCATTTGTTTAGCTTCCGTTGCCCCGTCTCCTTGTTTTGTTTGCATGTTTTTCTTTATTTATAACTCCTGTCTGCAGACGTGTTCACTCACCTGGAACGGGAGGACCGTGTTGAACAGTGCATGTGTTTTATGTTGCATGATGCGCTCTGTCCTGAACACACATGCGCTCACCCATCCATGAGGTAAACACTCGTTGATTCAAACCTGCTAATTTGAGGGTCTCCTATATATAGACCACCGAATGCACAATTCAGTAATCCCTCGAATCCAATTATATAACTAACAGAGGCAAAGATGCTTAATAAATTAAAGCCTTAATTCCTTATTAAAATAAGCCCAAACATGCTATTCTGTGCTTTAAACTGTTTTCTGCGCCACAATTACATCTCTATTGAATAAATAGCAAATAAACAGACAAAAGTTTGAAGAGAGGATTTGAGAGCAGCTCTTTAATCAATAACAAAGCAAGCTGTTGCCAAGCGCTTCCGCAGACGGATTAAATGGGTTTTAAATTCTCCGAGTGGGATTTATGGAGTGAAACTGTGCCTTATAAGGAAAATAAGTTAAACAAAGCAGATCAATTAATCAGAAATACTTTAAAGTACTTTAAACTTTTACAACCTGTCAGGTTTTTAGGGTTTTATATGATAGACCAACAGATATTAGCTGCGTTTTCACTGATCAAAAAATTGCGGAAGTTGGAAATAAATTTGCTTAATCAAAATATGCCAATGAAAAAATATATATACATAAATATATATGTTTTACACTAGAATGAGGTGTAATTTTGGTTGTATCAAAATTAGTGAATTTCGCAAAACTGCAACAGAAACACTTTTTTCTGAGAACACAAATCACATGAACAACAACCGGATGTTACGATTGATGAAAAAGACGACAGGACGAGGTGGAAGGATGATGTTTATGATTGCGTGTATAAACTTAATGTCTGATTTAAATAGCATTTCTTGTTTACTGGAAACACTGCAACTGCTAAATTATGTTGTTTTTCCTACATCAGTAGAATAGCAACAACGTTTTGCACTCATTTATGGAAACGCAGCTAATAATGCAGGATTGAGAAGTGAAGGTCAACCAGTAGCCTAATCAGTAAATGGAGTCCAGCTGTGCTAAGTTTAATCTCAATAAATCCAAATGATCTGAGAAAGTTTCTGTTTTTTATTGAAGAAAAAACATGAGACCCAGAAACACAGCAGACAGGTCAGGGAGGAAGCTGCTTTTTAGATAAAACAAAAAGCAGCTTCAGCTAAATTAAAGTAGCCGAAGTGTTAATCCTAATCCAATTAAGAATCTGTGGCAGGATGTGAACTGTGATCTAATCTCAGCTTGAGATATTTAGAAAAAAACACTTCAGTCTTTAGGTTCCTAAAGCTGGTGGAGAATTACCTGAAAGGACCTGCAGCTGCAACTGCAGCAAAAAGATCCAACGCTTTTCTGAAGATTTAAATAAACATGCATCCTATTTCTATATTTTTATTAAGTTTAAAAACATGTACTGTCATTATTTTAAGCACAATTATTCACCACTTTGTGTTAGGGAATCACAGGAGTCTTCAACCTGGATTGGTTTTTGGATCTTCCACAATGGTAAAAACTTTATAAAGAACCAACTCATGTTTTCAGACAGAGAGACCAGAACCAACGTAGGCTTTAGAAGTGTTTCAGATTTTTCAAGTGCAGTGTTTGCCAACTTTATTACAAATATCAGCTTCACATAAAATAAATTGTATGGATTTTACAAATGCTTTGTTTTACTTTGTTTTAAAACCAAAAGGAATAAATAATGCATAAAAGAAAATAATGGCAATTGCAAAAAAAAAAATCTTGTTGTAGATATTTTGAAAAATGATACTTGTCTCTTTTCAAAACATCCGGTAACATTTGCAGTTTTGAGGATAATTTATCTGGATTGTGGGCAACAAAGCTGCAGACTCCCAGTTTACTACAAAAAAACCTCAGAAAAACAAATCAGAGTTTGTTGTTGTAAAATTCAGAGCTGCTAAAGGAGCTTTGAAGAAAAAGAAGAAAAAAAACTTTCTGGTTCACATGAGCTCTGGTGCAACCAGAAAGTTTAAGTTTTTTTCCTTCAATCTCTCTTTAGTGGCTCCATAGAACCCTGAGAAAATAAGAAAAAAATTGAAGTGGAGTGAATGCTTTAGCAAGGTACTGTGGGTTTTACCAAACTCTTCCTACATGATGAATTTTCGCCTTCTGGAGCATTCTGACGCAGCAGCAGACATTTCATGATGCACCAAAACATGAACTGACATGCGTCAGCATTTGAAACTCCTCACTCTCTTTTTTCTTTATGCTGTGTATTTGTTTGCTCCATGCTGTCCTTCATTGTCAGAGTCCCATGTGACACCTGCTGCATTCAGAACATCCAGAGTGAGGAAGACTTTCTTTAGTTTTCCTCCTGCAGCAGCTGTTGGTGAAACTGAATCCTGCTGGGAGGAAGAAACGTCCAAACAGCTTTCCACGTTTTAAAACATTGAATCTGGTGGTGGAAGAGGATGAGGAGGGTGGAAAAAATCTGGTAAAATGACAAAGATATTGATGTTTCTAGAAAACATGAAAGCTGGAATTAGACACATAAAGAAAAATAAAATGGCCCCACTTCCCATAATCCCTTGCAGCTGCAAGAGCTCATTGAGCAGCAGAAGCCAGTAAGATGCTGCTCCGCTGTGGGTCACCATGTTCCCGTTTCTCCATGTTTCTCCTGCTGCTTCTGTGAGAGCAGCAGGAAGACTGAGTCTGCAGCCTCAAACTGAGGGCGACAGCAGCCAGAGGTCAAGGTCACAGGTTCAAATCCTCTAGCTGCGCTCGCAAGAACAATGACTAACTGTTACAGAGAAGCAGAAACTGATGAATGAACCTAAAGTTTCTTAATGCCAAGATCCAACCAATTACTATGTTTTCAGTATGTGAGGGAGATTCCTCGCTGTTGAATTTTTTCAGACACTTTGCTGAGGTTTGTCGATATTTTGGCTTCATTTACACAAAAAGTCACAATGCTCAATTAGAATTTTTTTTTTATTGAAATCAGATATATATATATTTTTGTTTTTTGCGCTATTCTTTCAATCCAATCAGACTTTTACTTTTTGTGACATTGACTGTGACTTCTGACGTCTGTTTGGATTCGCAGTGAGAACGAAGAGCGGTGGGATTGTGATGTGATTCGCTTCACTTCGTTCATGAATTCATAATTGTAATTTTCAGCCAATGTTTACATCCTAATTTACTGCGTCTGGATTCTTCTAGTGCATAATTAACATTAAAGCTGAAAATGTGACACTTGTTCAGACTGCAGATGCTTTGAAAATAAAATGATATGAATCTGAATTAATACCTCATATGAAAGTGACACAAATTGGATTTTTTGGGGAAGCGAAAAAATCGGAATTGGGCCTTTCAGACTGTTGTGACAAACACGAATATCCGTTAAAAAAAAAAAGCAGATTTGGATCTCATTTTCCAGGCTCAACACTCATAAGAAAGGCTGCAAACACCAAAATGGGGGAACATTGTTGTGTTGGTGGTGTGACGGAAAAAGCAGGAGCTTCTTAAAGAGACAGAGGCCAATTTCAAGACATCAAATTGCAATGTCTTTTTTTTTTTTCTATTTTCTTATGTTTGAAATATACAACATTTTTAAGAACTAGTATAGTTACTTGGTTGTTCGAGAAAATGGTTCCATATGGCTGATTTTTGTTTTATCATGCAAATCACTGTGAAATGTGTCACACAAGTAAACCTGACTACACCTGGTTGATAATATGGTTATGACTTTGACATCAGATATCACGCTAAGAAAAGCAATGTTATGATCGTTAGAAGTCGGGCGGATAAGCATCTGATAATCCCTGACTTCTTTTTATCTGGTATTGTTCTCAATATATGCAATGAAATTAAATAT
>NW_006800139.1:1060215-1074776 GCF_000485575.1 Poecilia formosa
TAATAAACCTTTTCTTTTGGTATTTCCTTCCTTTGAAGTCATAATTTCAATTGTTTCATTATCCTGGGACAAAAGAAAATGTTTTGAAAGCATCTTTGGGAAGCAGGAGTGCTCACTCTGTCCTTTTCTGTGTTGCCTGTAAGAGCCCACACATCCATTTGATTTATTCCTGCAACAAAAGTTGTTCTTTGCTGTTTAGAAACCTGCTCGGTTTACAACAGGCAGCAGTTTTTGCTGGTGCAGATGAAATATTCTCATACATATTTGGTAGTTTGTTTTTTGGCTCAGTTGCAAGAGCTGTTTTGGCTTTAAAAAAACCTAAAGCAATGGAAAGGCTTGTTGTGTTTTATTTATATATTATGCTTACCAGATTTTTTTTTCTGAATCTAAATATAATGATATTTGTCATTTATAATTAACTGACTCCAGTTCAGATTCGTGATGATATTTTTATTAGCCTAATATTCAAAGTTTTGGAGTTTGTTCCAAAACTGTAAACTTTTTTGTAGCTTTGTCAACATCAGGAAGTTAAGAAAGTAGAAAGTTTGAGGAAAAGAGTCAAAAACACTTTAATAGGTACATTACTATTTCCATTACTAGGAAGGCAGAAAGATTCAACTTAAAAAATATGGTTAAAGTTAAAACAGGATGTATTTATTTTGATCCTCCTATCCAGGACTGTTCTGTTCGGTCCGAAGCCCGCTTCGCCTGGCAGAACGTCAGCCTGACGTTTACATTTCCCCTCATCAAACCAAACCATCTGCTCAGCGACGAGAGGAAGAGGGACAGACAAGTTGATGAAGATAAAGAGTTAAGAACGAATGTAAGGGAATGGAGAGGAAGAGACGTAGAAAAGACAGGAGGAAGGAAGGAGAGGACACAAACAGCATACTAATGAGGAGATCAAACAGGAAGATGAATTAAAAGAAAGTGAAGAAGGATGATGGCGAACGAGAGAAGATGATTCACGAGATGACATAAAAAAGAGGAAGTGAGGAGTGAAGAGAGAAGATGAGAAAGGAGGACAAGGAAGGGCGGCTGGATTATAAAGATGATGAGTAGTGTGAAAATTTTGGTAAATAATAGTGATGGGCTGTATTAGTGTGTTTGTTGCTTGGTGTGTGTTTGTGTCAAATAGTGACATTCTCAGCCTACACACACTCTACTGTAAAAGTACCTCATTTATTGTTCTAATATAGACATAATTCATTTATTCATTATTGCAGAAAAATGTGAAAAAAACCCCAGACTGGAGCAACTTGCTGCAGAAAAGAGTGAAAAGAGGAAAGGGTTAATTCAACAGACCTGGTAAAGGGAGTGTTTATCTGATGGTCTGGGCTTTGAGGGGATTTTGGTTCAAATTTCAAATGATCTGCAAAAGTACTGCATGCAAATATTCACATCTGTTTTTTTTTGTTTTTTTTCAATTGTGCCGAGCAACATAACCTGAAATCAGGTTTGCCTCTGAAAATGTTCTGCACCAACAAAACTGGAGCAAATAGTTTCCGTCTAATAATCCATATCATCCAATTAAGATCTGCACCTCAGACTGCATTTCTAATAGTATTCATCATTCCTACATAGTTTCTCTACCTTTAAATGAATCGTAATTCTATTTATAAATATGTATATTTAAATATTCTATTCTCAAAGTCTTTCCTTCGGATTAGATTTTCTACTATGTCCTGTGATTATGGACACATACACACACACACACACACACACACACACACACACACACACACACACACACGCACGCGCACACACACGCACACACACACACAGTAGTAAGATCTCTGGAGTAAATTAGAGCACCATGTGAGAAAAACCTTCTCACCCAACATCAGTGTCTGACCTCACAAATGCACTTCTTAAAGACCCATCAGAAAATCACACAAACACAATCGTACGCCTTGTGGAAAACCTTCCTGGAAGAGTTGAATGGGTGAACAAAATACTTGGTAAAACTGTGAAGATGAGGATAAACATCCTTCTGCATCAAAGGTCTGCATATGAATTACTGTCTCGCTGTAACATGAAATGTTTTCCCATTTCAACACATTATAAAAGAGTTCAGTCAAGACACGGCTCCTCGTGTTCCTACCTGTCCATCAATCTGTCAGCTATCACAAAGAAATGCTTCCCACTTCACCGAGTAAAAGATTCCAGCAGAGAACTCCGAACAAACGGGAAGCCTCTGTTATACAAATAAATTCACACACACACACACACACACGCACACACACATCAAGTCATAGGAGAGGAGGAGTGTCTGTCAGAGAGATGGATGGGTGAAACAATGAAAATCAAAAGCTTGTGAGAGTGTGTGTGCATGCGAGGAAGACGTAGCATTATTCAGAGTGTGTTTGACAGATGGAAACGTTCACAGTGAGGAAGAAACGGCATCCAGAGCCTCTGAAATGTGTGGGTGTGTCTCACGCTTAGCAAGTTTGTGTTTTTAATTATCCTCTGACCACAGTTTATGTTCTGGGGAAAAAAAATCTCACACACATGAAAGGGAGACTTGTTTGTTTTACTATTTTAATGTCAGTCACACTGCAAAAACACACAATCTTACCAAGTACTTTTCGTCTACTTTCTAGTGCAAATAAATTAAGATAAAACTAGTTTAAAAGTAACCTATCCACAAGATATAGAAGCTTGTTTTAAATCATTAATTCCTTGGTATTGATTTTTAAAAGCACTAGCTCCATCTGTAGCTTATTTTTTTAGATGGGGAAATTATCTTGTAATAAGTAAGTTTATCTGCTAGTGGAGCTGGAACTTTTTCATCAATATTAAGGAATTATTGACTTAAAACAAACTCCCATTTCTTGCTGAATAGATACTTAGTTAGTTTTGTCTTATTTCAAGTGTAATAAGATTTTCACACTAGAAATGAGACTAAAAATAGTTGGTAAGACTTGGTGTTTCTGCAGTGCAGCTGCTGATTTCCTCACATTTAGGAGCTGATTCTACTTGTGTGCTCACCTTAAACGTTTCGACTTCGTCCACATGCTTCAGATGCTTCAGCGTGATTTTGATCCGAGCTGCAGCAGGTTTATTTTAGCAGCTTCCCTGTGTGTTCTTTCTCTCTGTTTGCATCATCTCGCTCGCGGCTAAGAAGGCTCATTCTTCCTCCCAGGGGTTCTGCTGGATGTTGCCAAGCACACGAAAGTCAAACTGCACATCAACGCCTGATAGCTGTGGCAGAAGGTTTCCTGTAGTGCTGAGTAACGTCGAGAGAGAGAGAGACGTCTGTTTGGAATACCTTCACCTGGTTGTTCTGGCACCGAAGTAGATTAACTTCTGACAAGAAATATTTAAAATTTGAATTCTAGGGCAGAAATTATAGTTCTGATTCACATTTTTGCCAGCATGTTGATGGTTTACAGGTGATTAGTGTTTCCAGAAACGTCCATGTTGTTTTGGAAATAATATATTAGTGCATCATTGTGATGTTGAAGAAATGTTATATATGGATCTCAAATGTTTTTTTTGTTTGTTTGTTTGTGTTTTTGTGGTGGATTTTTGTATCCAGAACATTTTACTTGTAAACTCCTCCCCTAAAATCAGGTGCAACAAATTAATCAAGACTTTATCTGCATGTAAGTTAGCTTTGTCTTTTTAAAACCATTTTTAAAAAGATTACATTTTCCAGCACATGTCTGCAACCATTGGTGCTTTTGTCCCCAAGTGCATTATTAAATCTTACATTACTGTCTGTGTTGCTCTTGGATTCTCCCTTTCAGTCCAATTTAAAATCATTCAACTCAATTCAAAAATGCTGCATTTATCCCAAAGGGAAATTAAATGTTGTCGTCACTATAAGTTGCTAACAAATACATTTTCCAGCAGCAACATATTCTAGATGACACAATCAGTTGTTAGGTAGCACTGCTGATCCTCCTCATTTGCTTTTGCCACTCCTCTTTAAATCTGTCTGGTTTTATGGTTGGAAATCCAAGCAGAGAGATGTTGGAGTAGGGGATCTGATTGGTACAGGAGAGGGTTTAAACGATGGGATTGAGGTCATACTTAAGGTATTATTTGAGGTTTTTGAGATGCTAATCATCTGTAAAAACAATACCTTGTTGGAATGGTTACGCATCATGGTAACTGCGGAAAAGAGCAAAATCCTTCCAGCTGCACAGCATCTAAAACCAGAGGGAATAATTATCCTAACATGTAACGCCTCAACCAAAAATAAAAACATGAACAAATTAAAGTTAAAACGTTCTCTTTTTTATTAATCTAGTAGAAATAATATTGATAATCACAACTGAGACAAATCAGGAAAAGTTTAGTAAAATATGGAGTCAGACGTGTCCATTAAATTATAAAATTTTAAAACATCTGGTTTCACTTGTGTCTTTAACAACAGTTCATACAGTTCAGCCCTAATTTTCTCAAGTTCCTGACAGATTAAGGTTTGATTATTATTATTATCTTACCAACATAATCTTTCTGACTGGAAAAATCCCAACTTAAATCTGTCGGATCGTCTGTGGATCTTAAACAGGTCTGTAAATGTTTGACTGTTTGTGAGAGTGAAAGTGTATTAACTTCATCATCTTCTTCATCATCTTCCTCTGATTAGTTATTGTTTATGTTCACAGTGTGAAGCACACAAACCCCCATAAACACCGACACACTTTGAAAGCAGAAATCAGATCCAATCCTGACCCATTTACTCTGCGTTCTTCTTATCATGCACACTTAAAGCGCCTCCCTGAGAGCCATCCTGCTCTTTTCATATACCATGCATCCCTCATTAGACTCATTCAGAGCAATTAGAGCCGTTTGAATGGACTGGCAGCTGCCACACTCACAGGGAGTCTTTTTGACTCTTTCACTTGTCAGGGTGTGGCTCCGCAAAGGAAAACTTTGACTCTGTGGAAAGAGACGCAAAAGAGCAGGTGGTGTTCATATCAAACAGTTTGTCTTCCACACAACTCTTCACTTTAATGCACAATTATTTCCCTTTCATTTCATCTCTAGAGTGAAGAACCTTCCCCCTTAAAAATATTGGACACTATTTTCACCTTTCATTGTGGTTTACATCAGCATGTGCTGCTAAAAAGCTGTGAAATACTCACAGGAGTTTTGGAGAGGAAGATGCTCAGTGTTTGGTTGCATCTGTGGTTACTAACAGGGTTTGTTTGATTTTTTGCCTTTTGCAATCAGAATAACTTAATTTGTGCTGCTACTTTAGAAATATTTGCAAGGAATGTTGATATATTTATGTATGAAGGTAGATATGACTTTTTGTTACTCATCAGTGATCACATGCTAACTTGATGTTGAGTAATTCTGAGGCAGCAGCATAGTAAGAAATACTGCCATCTACAGGTGGGAGTTAGCAGTCACTTTATACCAATATTTTTTGACCATTTTTTGCATAAAATTTGCAAAAAATTCACAATTATTCATCAGCGTAAAGAATGTTGATTTTCTGTTGGTTCTGTGTGAATTTTCCGCGCTCCTGTGTGCGTTTTCAACAAGTCGTAATCGATCAGGGAAGTGACCAACTGGGAGTTTGAGACAGAAAAACACAAACAGAAACAGATGAACTGGTTTAGGATTATTTTATATGGTTATGAAATGTAAAATAGCTACACTTTTCAGTGTTTTTATTTGTTAAAAAATTAAAACAAATTAATATTTTACCAAAACCAGCTATTTTTGTGTTGGTTTGTCTCCTAAAATCTCAATATTGAAGTCTGTGGTAACATGAGAAAAACAGAAGAGTCCAAAGGGTGTAAATACTTTTCCAGTCTCCTGTTGCTCTGAAACTGTAGGACTCTCCCAGCCTCAAACTTTTCCTCCAAACCATCCAGGTGGTAGTAATGGATTTAAATCCAACCGATCCTGGTGGGAAATCAGGAACCACAAACCTAAACTCAACGTTCCCTGGAAATGTTCCTGACTGCCTGGCTCAGTATCCAGCCGTTATTCTGGACTGGCCGGGATGAAGGAACATCTAAGCGACGTGTGAAATGTGGGTCAGCATCTAGAGCGGCTGGCTGAGGAGGGCTGGGAGACACTTCATGATGCTTGGAGCATGATGGCGGCGGCTGCTGGTTTGGGTTTTTCTCTCTGGTCCCATCAGGGTGTGTTCATTCACTGTGTAATGCAGATCCAGTTTACAGCGTTCATTTAAAAACTCATTTTCTCTCTGGCTTATCTCTGAATGAATATATTATTTTCCAGGGGGAAAAAAGAAAATGAAGAGTTTTACCAAGGCAGAAAATATGAGTGCTGTGTGAATGCTACAGCCTTCCTGAGGGCGAGTTGACATATTTAACAAATGATCCATCTGCTTTCAAATGTCTTCCCTTCAGTGCTGCTCGGCTCAGGAACAGAAACTCAGCTGCTGGTCTGTAGTTTCTCCTCTGTAAAGCTCAGTGTCTGACTTCCTGTTTTCCCTATAGAGCTATTTGTGTTTTTCACCTTTCTGTTTGATATTTTGGAGATGGGAAAATGTCTGAACGTATGTTTCTGGTTTCTGTACTTCTGAAGCATTTCACCTCAATAATAACCCTTCCAAGTATGCAAGCTCTTAGTTCTCAGTGCCCACTAAGGGTGTTTTGTTCTCACACCTGATAATCCTGTAGATTTGGTTCATTTGGGAACTAAACTTGCAACATTTGTTACATTTTCAGCTGCTGCGTTTCGTTTTGACACTGCAAAATGTCAAACAATCCAAACCATTTTAAAAACTTGTTCCTCTCCTCGCCTGTGGGGGCGCTGCACCAAGAGGAAATGACACAAAAACCTCTGAAGAAGACAGGAGCGCAATTTCAGTCTTCAAAATGAAACAAAAATGGAGTGGCATCAGATTTCAGCGGTTGAAAGATTTCACAAGCGATGTCTCCCGCTAGCTCTAGACTCTGTGTTTGTTTTAGTTGTATTTACCCAGAATGCACTGCTCTGTAGTCCACAACCTGCTTTTAGAACAGTCTCCGATCTGCTTCACGTTCACATATGCATTCGAAGCACACCAAACTGCTCGTATAAAGGACTGAACAGTGCTGGTATGAATTCACTCTACAGCAGTGGTTCTTAACCTGGGTTCGACCGAACCCCAGGGGTTCGGTGAGTCGGTCTCAGGGGTTCAGCAGAGCCTCTGCCGCGGAGGTAAAGACACATCGTGTAAAGTCGTGATGACGCCCCGCTTTGCCATCACTTGCTGCAGAGGATCACGTTACATTGCTGAGCCAATCAGAGCTGCGGAGTAGCTCTGATTGAAGGAGCTCCACTCTCAGCATGGATTTGAACTTGTGTCTTCAATTACTTCAGCAAAACTCACCGTTTTTACCAAATTCTGTAGCTTTCGGTGTACTTCTAAATCTGCTCCTTAGTCGCATCTTTTCGGGGTTGCTACTGCCTCTAGTGGTGTGGAGGTGGTAACACAACTAATATAATTGCATTACTAAATCCTAACTAGACCCTAGTTGGGTCACCCCTATGTCTTGAATTTGGGGGGGAAAAAAATCATATTTTATTTATCACTACAGAAGGATTCAGTGAATGAATATGAAACTGGTGGGTTCGGTACCTCAAAAAAGGTTAAGAACCACTGATCTAAAGGTTGAAGCTTGAAAATGATAACAGATCCACATAATCTGCAAAAAGCAAACATTTTCTGACATAAAGCACTTTGAACTACCTTGTTGTTTTAATGTGCTGTTCAAATAAACTCAACTTGTTTTTATTGTGGCGAAATGATAAACAGCCACACAACTGTGCAGATCTAGTCATTGGTTTCCATCCAGTTCTAATGCAGCTACCTCACTTTGTCTCGTTCCTCATGTTTAGTTTTCTGCTGCAGTACAACCACACTTCTTATTCCAACTGAATCAACCGAACCATAAAATACAGAGGCAGGGAGAATATAAGAGCAAGACATCATCATCGGACTTGTTTTCTGCAAACACTGAAAGATTTTTATGAGGAGAAAATCTTCCATTGCAGGGATTTTTCTGTCAGGATCAACATGTAACTCAGGATTATCCACATGACGAAGGAACAGAGGAGGGAAAGTTGGTCTCTGCATGTTTCCAACCCCCATCTGAGAACTATCAGGACATTTACTGCACAGAGGAAAATGGGCATCCAGCCATGAAGCCATGTAGGAATTTTGAACCAAATGTTGAGGAAGAGAACTTAGAGACTATTGTGTTGAAGAACAAACGGAATTTTTGGTGCTTTGCTTCATATTTGATGCCTTTAGAAGCCAGTCTGTCTTTCAGGTGCCTCATGATGCACTCCTAATAAAAATATAATAAACTAATTCTTTACTTTTCATTAAACCTTTGAAAAGAGAGAAAAATTAGTAATTTATTTCTGTCCATATAGTTTTTTTTTCTCTCTTTTCTTCTTTTGGTTTAAGTTTTAACGTTTTCTGATTTAATAACTAGAAGTGGTGTTTCACATTTAGAAGCTTTTCACAGAACAAAGCCTTGTGTGTTCTCGCTGCGCTGAACAGAAACAAAACTGATGTAATTATTTTGGACCTTAGAAGAAACGATCAAGAGTCAGTTATTACCGCTAGAAACCACAGATGAGGCCCAAAATCTGGGTGTAGTGATAAACACATGAAACATGAACAGACACATAAAAACAGCTATAAAGTCGGCCTTCTGTCACCTGGAGAACTTTTCCAGATTAAACAAGATGTAGATGAAGTCAGGTTTTCTGGTTTTGGTCTGCTCTTCATCCCTAGAACCAGAACCAAACATGGATGAGCAGCTTTTAGTTTTCATACTTCCAGAAAACTGGAAACCGAAATACTGAGTTCCTTTAAATTAAAACTAAAAACCTATTTGTTTAGGGTTGCTTTTATTTAATAATAACTAGAATGTATTGATACTAACCGGGACTAAAACTATTATTTCTTATTTTTCCACTGTCTTGTAATCTTTCTTTGTATATTTGTTTATGCCTTTGTTGCTAAAATGAGCTGAACAAAAAGAATCTGACTTGATTTGACTGTGTGGACGGGTTCTGATGGTAGCAAACCATCTGCAGCCGTCTGACTCTAGATTTCTCTCATGTTTAGTTCTAACATTTTCACATTTAATTGCTTAAATATGCGCATATATTCCTCAGGTATTTTCATGTGTGCATATGAGACCCAAAAATAGTCAGTCCAGCACAGTGGAAGCAGTATTTCTCAGGTTGCGGTAGCCATGGAAACAGTAATCAAACTAGACCAGGAAAATGTGTGGGTAGGGTTTTGTTTCCTATTTCTACAGATGTAGTCTGGATAAAGCCGGTTTATAGTATAGTTTTGAGTAGACGTGCGTCGCTTGAGTTTTTTTTTTTTTTTTTTTAGATTTGACATCTGGATTCTGATTTTAGTCGATTCTGTTTACTATTCAACATAAAAGAGAAGTATGCACCGTCAGTTCTTTAGTACAGGTAGTAGATTAGAAAAAAAGCAATTAGAAGATTGTTCCCTGTAATGTCTCACAGCTATATCCCTAACTTGAATCTGTTTATCGTTAAATCCTAATGCTTTAAGCTGTAGGTTCTTCGTTGATGCATTTAAAGATTAAAAATTGTGGGTGTTTTGATGTATTTAATGGCATGAGAAGCAAGTCAAATGCTGGTCACCAGTCAGTCTATGTTGCATCTCAGTTTTTAAGCTAATGATACAAAGTGACGGAGGTTTCTCAGCCGAAATAATGGAGACACAAATACATAAAACATCGGAGTTCTTGTTTTGAAACTTTGTGATTTATGTCCCAAAAAGCCTGATTCAGATCTCTGACTGCATTCATTCCTGTTAGTCTGGATCTGACCAAAAAAACAAACTGGTTCTCCTACAAAACAAGGTTTCAGTTTGGTTAAGGTGAACTCTGCCCCAGTTTGAATGGATATGTAGATGCAAGCGAACCAGAGACGCAGAAAGTGGACTACAGTGCAGGGCATTCTGGGTAAAAACAACCAAAACAAAAGTGCTAGTCTAACGCTAGCAGGAGACTTGACTCGTTTTTTAGTCAAAGATAAAAGATAATCCTACATCCACTGAAATCTGACGCCTCTTCATTTTGCTTACATTTAACAAAGAAGGAAGTCGCCTTCAGTGTCTTCAGAGGTTTTTGTGTTGTTACCTTCAGTGGTTCTTGGTGCAGCGCCCCTACAGGTGAGGAGGGGAACAGGTTTCTCAAAGGGTTTTGTTTGTTTCACACAGTGAAGTGTGAAAGCAAAAATGTAGGAAATGTTGCAACTTTAGTCCCTAATTGGACCAGACTAAACACTCCACATCTGTATTTACTGAATCCACCAGATTTCCGTGTTGATTTGTCACCTGATAAATGTTTTTCTTGTTTTTTTCCAAACATTTGGGGTTTGGGTGTGTTTCCTCAGGAGAGTTAAGCTATCTTTCATCTCAGCTTTTATAAATACTCTGCTGATTGGCCTGAGGGAGCGGCATAATAATCCTTCTAACTGCTAATTTCCATTTTATTGCCACTGAGCATCTTTTCTTGCACTTCGTTCTCACTCTGTCTTCCTTACAGCATTGCAAAATCCACTCTGAGGGGGGCGCTGCACCAGCAGGCCTATATCCCCAATGTTTGCTCTTACCTGACCATGAACACACACACACACACACACACACACACACACACACACACGTGAGCTGAATCCACAAAATCTGACAGGCTCACACACAGACATTTCAGGCTCACATTTCTTTCTCTGCAAATTTCCAACACTCCCTCTGTCGTTCAGATGCACGGCTTAAAATAACTCTTCCTCGCGTTCTGTCTCTCACACACAGACTCTCCTGGCACACACGCCTCAGTTGAATGGCTATGTGGGACAGCAGCTTGGGGATAGACAACTGATTCACTTTGAGTGGCGTGTGGATATTTATAGCGCCTGCGTGTGTGACAGTAGGTGATGAGTGCTGACTTCGTAATGGCGGTAAAAATAAAAAATAATAAAAAATATTGCCGTGTGCAGCTCTGCCTGCCTCCGTGTTTCCCCGTGTGTGCGTTTTTACTTGTGGGTTTGTGTCTCTGTGAATGAGACGGTGACAGGCAGGTGATCAGCAGTGAGCATGCTCAGTCATCTGTTGGTACCTGTGACGTCTCAGTCCGGCGTAACCATGGCAGCGATGTGCTGGAGAGGCTATATTAGACTGACTGTGGCGGCATCACTGACCTGCAAGATGCTCCACTAATAGCTGATTGTCCAACTCGTGGGTACATGTCCTTCTGAAGTGTATTACATCATTATTGGCTATGTTTATGCACACAGAAGCAATATTCCAGTTACACTGTTTATTGAATTACAGAAAAAATATTTCATAATAGATTTTGCCGCCGTTGTAATGTCGTTCCAAATTTATTATCACAGCCAAATTCCTGGAAAAAATCTCTTTCTGTCTCGTTTTGCAGCCAAATGACTGGATGCTTTGTTTTATTTGTGCTTTTTTTAATTCAATCTGTTTAGGAGCACCATGCAGTGACCTGTGACCTGGAACAATATGACCTCAGTTAGAATCGAATCAGTCGCTCTGTTCTGAGTTAAAGAGAAAATGATGTCAAACGTTTGTGCTGGTTTGTTCAGCAAACATTTTAGATATTAATAAATGTTTCCAAGGGTCATCAAAGGTCAACCAGACTCCTAAATTTACAAAATCAAACAAATTTGGTGTCAATAAACTCCGCTACAAAAACAACGTTGATATGCGGTAGCTTATTTTTTACATCTTAAAATTATAATAACACAAGCAAAAAATTGTTGCTGCCCAAATGTAGCTCAGTTGATTGACACCATATTTTGTTTCATATTGTAAATGTGGACTGGCTGATTGACCTTTGATGACCTCTGGAAACATTTATTAATATCTTTAAAATGATAGCAGCACAAAGAAAAATATTTTGCTGCAGAAACCAGGACAGACATTTGGCAGCGATCCCCCACAGCAGAGCCTGTGGAGAACCAGAGGAATTGGCAGTTTTCCTCTAACGTTTGGTTGTTTCTCCTCCATCTGCACAGCTGCTACTGGAAGCTGCTGAATAATAGTAGTGAACAAAGTAATTCTAAGTAATTTTACCTGATAGCATTAGCCAGGTTTAGCTTAGAGCAAAAATGTGCAAGAATACTTATTGTTTGCATGTTGGTTTAACTTGGATTTGCTGCAGATCTTTAACCTGAAGTTGACCCTAGAAGCAGAGAAGTGAAGATGTGACAGATTCTGGTTCCTATAGACCCAACAACCCTTTAGTGTTTGTAAAACTGCTGTAGCATATTCCTCAAAAATCAGAAAGCAGGCAAATAGAAAACATGTTTTCTGCTGGACGCTGATGAAAAAAATCACAACCTCTCCACACATCGCCTTCGGCTAGCAATGTTTGTCTAAACCAATCAAAATGTAATCATTTCATTTATGTGCTGGTTTATTTGTTGCTGGTCGTTTTATATTTGTGCTGTGGTGAAAAAATAATCCACTAAATAAAACATTTAGTGGCTCAGGTTTTCTCGCATCAGAAACTGTAGAATAGATATTTTTCTGCAGTTTTAATGTCGTTCCAAATTTATTATCACAGCCAAAATCCTCAGACAACCTGAGGATCGTCTAAGATTAAGAAATAAAAAATGAAAGATGGCATGAAAACAGAGGATTGTGTAAATGTTACTGCATATCATTTCTGAATGTTCATCTTCACCTGTGAGAACAAGATGAGGAGCTGCAGTTAGCACAGAGTGAGTCTGGTTTAACACATGGGCTGAGAATTAAAGGCAGGAAACAATCAGGGGGTGAAAAATGGAGAAAAAAAAAGATCAAAACAAATGAACAGAGATCAGAATTTGACTTTCAGCATCAATCTTTTCTTCCCCTTCCTATTGTCACTGTGTCTGGATAATAAATATTTTTCGGTCTTCATCCACCCATCCGTCCTCCTCCCTGCTTCTCCCTTTCATTCTGATCGGTCCATAAACAGTGATTGATCAGCAGCAGCAGGAGCTCGCTGATCATCACCTCCTCTGTCCCTCTTTCCTCTCTCCCTTCATTACCTTCTCCTCTCTCCTCCATTACCTTTTCTCCTCACCATCAATCTTCTCTCTGCTCCTCTCTCTCTGTCCCTCCTGCTCTTTTTCACCTCATCTTTTGTTGCTTTATTACCTTTTTATTGGTACTGATGTTTTTTTTTTCTTTCCATACCTTGAAATTACCTCTTTTCCCTTTTGTGTTCCTGGTTTCTGCTTTCTGCTTATTGCTTTTGTTCAGTGTTTTTCCAGGAAACTCGACTTGAAAGTGTTCCTTGTTTAAATGCTTTGCAAAAGTATTTATAACCACATTGGTCCACATTTTGTCAGGCAACAACCACAAACATCACTGAATTTATCTGTGCCTTTGTGCTCTGCATGCGTTAAGACTTTTATAAAACTACTTTTCACTGCAATTACAGCTGGAAACATATGAATACCTAAGAAAAGACAAATACAATTATCAGAACAAAGTTTTAAAATTACCAGAATAAAGTATTAATATTATGAGAATAAAGTTTTGCAATAATAAATCTGAGAATAAACTGATATTTTGAGAATAAAGTCATAATAATGTACAAGAATATTCTAAATAATACAAATAAAGTCATATTTTGGTACTAAAATTATAGTTATGCAAGACTAAAGCAATGAAATTACCAGAATAAAAACATAAAATTATGAGAATAAAGTCATGATATGGGAATATAGTCATAATATTAGAAGAATAAAGTTGAAATAATACAAGAATAAAGTCATATTGAGATGCTATTTTAGCCTGGAATAGCTTCACTAAGCTAACTGCTTTTAGCACAACTTGAGCACAACAATAGTTTTTTTACAGTGTGTCATCAGATCATTTTTTTGCAACAGAAATGTTCTTTCTGTCGGCTCCAGTGGTCGACAGACGCGGCTTCGTCGTCCATCGCTGTTTGCAGATTTTGCGCCTGCATCAGATTTATGGCAGAAATAAGCAAATACCAAAGTTCTGGCTCAGGACATTGTAAGCATCAAAAAAATATTCATTGTGTTAAAAATTGATAACGCATTAATTAATCAAAATAGTCCCAGTGACTCTCTTCATCAATTAGGTGTCTGATAACAGTGCAGAAACAGCAGCATTTCATTTTGGGGTACCAGAGAAGAGGGGATGGAATATAAATGCATGCCATACTTTTCATATTTTTATTTGTACAAATTTCCTTCGTTTCCAAAGTTTTGCTGCTCTCTGAACTCTGAACTCTTTTTCTGATTAATAATTTAACTGCCACACCTCACTTACCTTTCCTGGTTCCCACATTGCTCTTTCATTTAATCCTTCACTTCCTGCTGCACATCCTCTGACTCTCCTCCTCTTCCTCGCGTCTCCTGGAGGTCGTCATACAGCAGACCTTATGCAGCTCCTGAGTGACGGAGAGGAGGAAGAGGAGGAAGAGGAGGGAGGCGGAGCAGCGCACAGATAAAAGATGAAGCGTGGGCCCTGGAGTGAATTGATAAAAATCACCTGTTTCACACACACACACACGTACACACACACACACACACACACA
>NW_006800139.1:1074907-1114039 GCF_000485575.1 Poecilia formosa
ACACACACACACACACACACACACGCACACACACCTACACACGCACACACACACGCACACGGATGCACACACGCACACACACACACACCAGCTAAATGCATTCATATAAACTTAAGCGTTTTGTCATTTCTTTTCATTTTCTTTGTTGCCACCACTTTTCTCCTCTTTCCCCTTTTCTTTGTCTCCCCATTTGTTCATTTTTTAGCTTCTCCTATTTTGGTCTTCATCTTATCCCAAGGCGCAATAAATGCATTTTTCCATTTCCTTTTCAGCTCGTTTCTCCTCCTCCTCCTCTTCCTTCCAGTTTTTCCCCTGCTCTGTATCTCTTCCTCTGTCTTTTCTTCCTCTCCTCGCCCCACACTCTCCTCACATAATCTCACATCCTCCTCTCTGCTTGCTGCGTTTTTCGCTGTGACAGTCTAAGTAGGTCGGCGGTGACAGCTGAGCTCCTTGCAGACTGAGAGAAGACGTTATTTCTGCTCAGTGTGGGTTTTCCGAACATTCGCTGAACGGTTGCAGGTTTGGGAAGTAAAGTGATCCTGCTGAACCAGGCATCGGATCGACCTCTGGGTCGGTTTCTGGATCCTCAATGTCTCTTTGAGCAAACTGAGTTTGTGGTCACTTCAGTGGGTTTCACTCAGATGTTCAAACTCAATCAAATTATCGTAGTTGCTGCTGAAGCTGAGAGAAACAGTGAATGATCATCTTCAGAACATAAAGTTAATTCAAAGAGTTGCTACAGTGAAAACCTGTGGGAGGGGAAGATCTCTAAACGTCTGTGCTAAGAGAAAAATGAAGACATTTGTGATCACTGCAAAAACACAAAACTTTATAAAGTATTTTTTGTCTAGTTTCTAAATATTGTAGCATACTTGAAATGAAACAAAACTAACTTCCAAGTGACTTTTAAAAAAGATACTTGTTTTAAATCATTTCCTTAATATTGATGAAAAAGTTTTAGTTCTGCTGGCAGATTCTTCCAGTTCTATAAATATTTTCTTCCATGTTATAAATGAAATAATCTGAAAATGGACCTGGACCTTTTTCATCAACACACAGTTCAACTTTATTCAACTGAAGGAAAGTCGAGAAAACAGCAGAGTAAATCAGCAATTGAGAATTTATCTGGAAATGTTTATTTAGGGGAAGTGAAGTGTGCTAAATGTTTTTAAAATTAGCAAAAGCTCTAAACATAAAAATTAGCGTGACTATTAACACATTAGCAGATTAATTAGTAGTTTCAGATTGCTGACTTCTACTTCTTTATTTCATTTCTTGTCATTACAAATCATTTCAGTCATAAAAATAGTTTTTAATTGTTGGATTCCTAATCAATAAATCCACATTTTGATTTTACTTTGCTATATTTTATTGATTCTATGCGATGTATATCTCCATTGTTTTCAATAGTAGCATATATTTTTAAAGAGCTCACATCATTATTTTTACATGAACTCTTCATGTTCTCAGTTCATTTATATTAATTTCATGACCAATATCTTGGAAAATGTTTAAAACAAAACAAGAAGAAAACAGCTCAGGTCAGCTGAATACATGGAGGAACGATGACGTTACATTAGAAACGTCATCGTTTCATGCATTTCCCTGTGGCAGGAGTAGTAACAGAAAAGTCTGCAGCTGTAGATGAGAAATTATTCATTTTAAACAATAGAAAGGACAATCATGTAATTAATTTCATTCTTTAAACGATCTAAACATGAGGAAACGTGCACCATCAACACTGACCATCTTGTTTTCCATCTGGTTGTAAAATAAAACTCAGCAGCTTCACTTCAGTGGTTTTCTTCTTCTCCTCACTGACAGTAATTCATCACAATTCTCTGTTTATGTGAAATTCCCCAGAGTCCTCCACTCCAGAGTTTAAATGGGAAGAACTGATCTGATTAATTTAGTTGATGCTTTTCTACTCTCCTGCAGCCTCTTGTCACTGCAGCTGTTTGCTGTTTGTGCAGAGTGTTTTCTTTTTTTCTTTTCTTTTTTTAACTGCTGCCAAATTTCTGGCACAATGAGAGCAGTGTGAATGAACCAAAACAGAAAAAGAGCCGACAGCTGAGCAACAAGGTGGAACTTCTGAACGTCTGACGGAGCTGCTGCTTCGTGTCTTCATTCTTCACAGGTTTCCTGCCCTCACTGACCCGTTTCACACTATCCTTCAAAAACATAATGCTCGCTGCCACCGTAAAGCCGCTGCCGGGTTTACTAGAATAACGCTCGCTCATAGGCTTAACCTCTGCTCTGCTGCAAGAGTTTAACGCCGTAAAACAAGCTGCTCACGCTGCAAAAAAACAAAGACTTAACAAATATTTATGTTAATGTTCTAGTGCAAATATCTTAGTACATTTGAAATGTACTAAGATATTGCTGTTATTTTCAGCAAAATATTGGAGCTTGTTTTAAGCCATTAGTCTTTAATATTGATGAAAAAGTAACATGGCAAAACCGTTTGGTTATAAGTACTAGTACTAGTACTAGTACTAGTACTAGTACTTTTTCATCAATATTAAGAAGTTATTCACTTGAAGCTGCAGTATGTAACTTAAATGAAATTATTTTTTTTACATATTTATTGAAACTGAGACATAATCTGTTAACAAATCGAGCTCCCAGTGCTCCCAGTACTAACTAGAAACAACCGATCACAGCCAGGAGATGGGTCTTAGCGCTGTCAATCACCCTCCTTGTGGTGCTGCTCATCCCCCCCCTTACATCCTGCCTGCTACGCTGCAGCTAGCAAAACCAGTCGTGAATGCTAAGGCTAGCTGGCATAGCTACTGATGACGGTGGATAAACAGTTTTCCTCTACCGTTAAAAAGTTGTTTCTCCACCATTAGCATATTTAGCAGTGAGTACATGAGATTGATTGGCAGCGCTTACTGGCTCTGATTCATTGTGCATTTCTTCTTACAGCAGTAAAAGCTCAGGGAGGAGCAGGAGGAGATCGATCCTTTCACAGATTTTCTGTCTCATACAACATGGTGACCGTTTCAACAAATATGTAAAAAACATATAAAGTTTCATATCTTATATCTTGCTAAAAAGTTACTTGTACGTTAGTTTTGTCTTATTTCAAGTGTACTAAGATATTTGCAGTGGAAACTAAACTAAATTACCTGGAAATATTTTGTGTTTTTGCAGTGCAGACGCACAAATTTATTTATGTAACTGAATCAAATGATGCTGCAGATTAACGTCTGACCAATATGGACAATCATGTTTTATAAGAGCCATCTGAAGAAGGTGAGTGTGTGACCACACACACACACCACACACACACACACACACACACACGTACAGAGGCAATAAATGTCACTGATTGCTGGTGAGGTGATGGGCAGGTTGAGAGTCTCTTCAGTCAAGTGATGACAGCGAACTGATCTGCAGGATTTATGGAAATCTGCTGGGAGTTAGTGAGTCAAGCTAATGAACCAGCTGGCTCAGAACCCGTTGTCCAGTTTTATGGCCCAAAAGACGACGAGGAGGGAAGGTCAGAGGTCAGAGGTTCAATCAATTCAGACCTTCTTTCATTGGCTCTTTTTTGGCAGATTGATAGTAACAGCCAGTAAGAGTTGAGTTATCAACCTTTAGAGCATCCGTCCATCCATTTCATGATGATGCAGGGATTACTGCATATCACCAAAGGTCGTTGGATGAATGGTGGAGAGGTCACCAGTGTCTTTTAAGCACTTTATGATTTAAGAAGTTATTACTTTATAAATCATAAATTAGTGTAAAAAGTTTTCTATCTATAGCAGATTGCATTGAGTCATTGAGACGGATTAATACCTGCAGGAAGGAATCACAGTAAAGCAGAAGACCAGAACAAGTGTGGCTCCTATGGAGAGAAAAATAACTGAAAACAAAAAGTTAATAGTTGAAATTGTAGCAAATAATGGAGAGTAGTAGAAGGAGAACGTGAGCTGATTAGTGACAGTTAAAGATTTCATTTTGATAATAGTAACATTAACTTGTATATTTTGCTGTAAGAACATTTTACAGGAATCAGCAAAGGCTTCTGGGACTTTTTGTTGAAAATGTACGCTAGAAAGCGGCCATGTTGGGCAGGGAAGATGAAGTGGATGGAACCTGAACTACAGCTGCAGCTTTGTGGTTTTACGGTGCTAAACATTTCTTTTTTATTAAACATTTATAGTATTTTGTTTCAGTCTTTTCTTACTTTAGATCTTATATTTTCTGTTAAATTCAGATTATACAGTGGGGTAAACTGTCTTTTTCTTCACAAACTCATTTAAATCCAGTCCCATTTAACATCAAAATCATTTGAGGAAAAGTCAAAAGATAAGTAAACCTGAAATGAAGTGAAAGTGGTTTTAGTTCAGATGGTTTAGTTGTTCTCCTCAGTCAGATGATTTGGTTTGGTTGAAATATATCTGGAAAGATACTCAAACTCTGGGTAAAAGTGCCTGCAAAATCATAACATCAGTACATTGGGCTGAACTTCGGATTAATGTGATTAAACATTTAACATCAAATTGGATTGTGTGCCATTGAATCTAACATTTCTCTATGGATGTATCTGAATTAGTTTGATATATTCTGTATTTTTGGCCTATTTAGAAACCGAATGTATATGAATAAACATAATTTAGATAAATAAGTGGCAAAAGCTGAAAGCAGAGCCAGTTAAAGAGCTGAGTAGACGGAGGAAATGGCGACTGAATGGAGCAGAGGAGTGTCAACCCTGCTTGGGCAGCAGATTATTTGCAGAGCCACAGATTCCCGGCTGCCTTGTTTGGCCTCCTGCTTGTCTGTCACTCTGAGTGTTTCTGTGTTTCTATATGTTATATGAACATGAGACGCTGTAAGTTTCAGTCAGTTGACCAAGTCTATATGTGCCTGTGGGCATATCAGCGTGGTGCAGGATGGAGACTTTGTCACATTTGCAGCTGAGTGTAGGTGACAGTGTATGAATCTGTGGTGGAGCACAAACTGACCGGTTATTTTTACTCCTCCATTTAAAATCTGCTTGCAGATGCAGAAGTGCAGGATGTTCCTGTCATCGTGTTTTCCAGCAGTTTTAACTCTCCTCTTCAACTCGTCTCTCCTCCTGCCTTACGCTCCTTTCCCCCCTCTGTCAGGCAGAGTTACATGTCATGATGATGGAGATGATCCAAACATATGCATGCCTGCACATATTTTGGCCTGAACGTTTGTATCTGCCAATGTTTGTCATTTTTTAACCTGTCAGTATCAGCTTGATATGTCACATTTCTATTTGTGTTTCTGCAGGACACGGGATTAGCAACGTTCTGTTTGTTTAGTCTTATGTCAGCTGGGGTTTTTTGTTTTGTTTTATTTTTATGCTGTCAAAGGGGTGGGTCAGTTTGTTGTGCTAACACTAAAGCACTAATCATAAACACTAGTTCTGCTGATGCTAAAACTCTACAACAGCACAGCATTTAGCAGAAGCTAATGCTAACTCACTAACTTCAATTTAAACTGTATGTGCCCTTGAAAACCTACAACTCTCAAGCACCGATTTCATTTTGACATAATTTATATGTTCTATAAAGCATGTGTAAGAACAAGGGAAAACAAAATATATATTTATGCTTTTATTTTTTATGATGTCAGTTTTGGTCCTCCATAAAAGTCTATTTTGTTAAAGGTTAGTTATACAAAGACAAACACTTTGTGTTTTACATTTTCCATTGTAAGAAAATTACAAATTAAGAGTCTGCAACAGCCACTGCCAGCCATATTTGTATCATCTTTAAATTGAAGTTCAGGGCCGCACAAAATCAGTCCAAGGACCACAAACAGCCCCTGGGCCACATTTTGGACAGCCCTGTTTCTGCTGTCCATGTTTTATTTTGCTCCTGTATTTCTAGAAAGCACTGAGTTTTCTCAGCAACGCTTTGCAGCTTTGCAATGAACTGTGGCTTTGGCAAAGCTAATTTTATCTGCATTTACCTGATGGCATCCTTGAAGCAGAAATATCTGAGCACATTACAAAGTCACGGAAGAGGAAGAGAAGAGTATTGCTGCTGGGAATCATCTGCAACCAGTCCTGACTTGTCTCATGAATAAAATTTGTCAACAAATTTGAAACAGAGTTACAACAGTGTCAAAACTGTTGGAAACGTTAAGAAGTGACAAAATCATCACCTAAGACATTTAATATCTGGGTTTCACCAACGTCAGAAAGTGTTTAATGTGTCATAAGAAGGAAAAAGTGTGTTGCAAAGTGACATCAGTTCTACCATAATTGCTTTTTGTTGGAATCTGTTGCATGTTTTCCATTTTTGACTAACCAAACTGGATTTTGAAGGACAGACCAACCTTTTATTTCTAACCATTTCAAACTTGTGTCTCTCGTCTTCAGGTATGTCCACGCCCTCTACCTGGGTGCCCAGAGCCGGTGGCACAGGAACGGGCCCCGCCGTCACTTCCACTGGAGGCTGATGTTCGAGAGCGCAGACATCACCATGCTGCGCCTGCTGGAGGCCTTCCTGAAGTCTGCGCCGCAGCTCGTCCTGCAGCTGAGCATCATGATCCACGGGAACGGCGTGCTGCCGCTGCAAGGTCAGAGAGGCGCCGCGTCGCCTTCACACTCAATGTTTCATGGAAAGATTTTTTATTTAGAGGAAAGATTCTATAAACATCTAGTTTAGGAAACTGATTCGGTTTAAATCTGTCTTTTGACTTTACTGTTATAATTTTTTAACAATTTTTCAGCCCTGTACAGTTTCTCCAAGAATCCTATTTGGCTGCTTTTCACACCTGATTCCAGTCAAATGTTTAAATGCTCAGTATTTTACGCTTCCCATAATCTATAGTCTATAATCTATACACAATAGATTATAGACTATAATCTATAGCCTTTTAAAGTTATAATATGATAGAGTAGCCATTTACAAGGTAAAACAGCAGAATGGTTTTTAATTAGTAGATATGAGTAAAACCAGCAAGAAGCCTGAGTTAAGTTGCCACCCCCAGAGGTCATCAAAGGTCAACCAACACCTCAACATTTTAGAGTCAATGAACTCTGCTAAAATATTTTAGCAGCACAAACCAACACAATTTGCACAATTAATAAATGTCGATTTTGTTTGATTTTGTTAATGATATCTGGGGACTTTTGGAAACTTTTTTTTTATCTTAAAAACTACAACTGCTAAAAGGTAAATGTACATCCAGGTGTAACAGCAGTAAAGTGAAAGGCATGTGGGTTCACACAAAGATAAAAGTATAAAACTAAATTAACATATTATAAGGACTAAAACACACAAACATGAAACTACTGTTTGAATTATGTTTGACCCTGGAATTGTTTCCCAAAATGCTTCGGTCCATGTGAACACAGGCTAAGCAATAGAAAACTCCTGCAGATGCATGGAATCTCTTTTCCAACGTTTTGGTTAAGGTTAGTGTTAGCAACAGACTGGTAATGTGTTGGGTGAGGCATGGATGTCAGTAAAACAGGTAGAAATACAAAAATCTGTGTGTGTGAGTCCTGAAGGCAGATATCGGTGGGAGAGTCTATGCTTTATTTATGCCACTCTTACAAGAAGCAGATTGTTCTTTGATGAATAAAACAAAACAATGCTCCTTTCTCCAGCTTCACACACTCACACACACACACACACACATACACACTCACACACACACACACACACACACACACACACACCTGGCTGCAGCAGCAGAGGACGAGCACTGGAAACACAGGAATGACACATAAAACCTACAAACACACACAGAGACATGAACACACACACACGTGTGCCTGAAGAAGTGCTAAAGACGAATCCTTCACATTTCCGTAAGACAGGAGAGAAGAGGGGCTATCTGTCAGTCTGCCCCAGGGCAGCTGTGGCTACAGTGTAGCCTGCCACCATCAGCATGTGACTCTGTGTGTGAATGACTGAATGTAGTGTGAAGTGCTTTGGAGTCCTCTGGGCTTGATAAAGTGCTGTACAAGTTCAGGCCATTTACTGTTTTGCTGTCTGCAGTGTAAGGGAACATTTGTTCCAAACAAATGTGCAGCTGCCCAACCCGACCCGACCCGACCCGACCTGGTTCGGCCCGGCTCAGTTCCTGTTTCTGGTCATTTTGCATCAGATTTTTGTGGTGTTTACGGTCATCAGGGTAGAACAGGTTCTGCTCTGTTTCAGTTTAGCTGAGCAATTTTTTTTATTTTGGACTTGAGTGTTTTTTCTAAACCTTGAAAACCTTTATCTTCCCCTGAATTTAGTTTTACAGATAAGTTATGTAATTGGCTGTTTTGTAAACTTTGACATCTGCGTTGAATACTTGGTTATCGACTGCTAAGAAATATTCAAGTAGTTAGATGTTAATATTCATGCTCTTATTTTGAAGTGGGTGAATACTCTGTAGTATTTCTTTCCTCTCCTCATATTCTCTCTCTTTTTTCCCTGATAATGTTATTTTAAACAAAAAACACGTAGGAACAAGATAAAACACGCAGAGAATAGAACACAGTCATAAATACATCATGTAAAGTTATTATAGTACAGGTAAATTATATCAAATATATAACTGTTTTCCACTTACAATCATAAATATATGGAATTATGCAAAAAAATTACATCTAATCACATTAAAGATGTTAGTAAAAACAGAAAACTGTATCCTCCATGAAGTGTTTATCTTAAATCAGAGCATCTTAAATGGCAGAGATCTCCACACCCTGAAGACAAACCTTGTGCCCACTGACCATAACAGCTTTGCATGGATAGTGACATGCCTGGCTGACAGTGGAGTAAATCAGCCCAGCTCCGTGTTTCTCCAGAAAAGGCAGTAAATGTGCTCTGACAGTCACTGGAAGCGCACTCGGGTCCCTCTGAGAACGTTACTGCATGCAGCTCCACTGAACACTCCTACTGTCTGTGGAGGAAACCCGAAACAGCCGCGGTCCGCTGAAATGGAGGTCAGCATCACTCGCTGTAACCGGGTCTGCAGTTCCAGCAAAGAAGACACATTTATAATGTTTTCAAGAGCATCATTTTGGAAAAAACAATAATGACGATAAAAAAATATGAAAATAAATGACACACAGTTACAGAAGAGAATTAAACGGCACAAAGGGACAGCGTGTACAAACCGACAGTGGGATTCAACTGCAATGTAAAATTAAGGATATTTTTTGTCTTGTTTACATTTATTGTTTATTAAATTCTGAATTATTTTTTCACCTCGTGTGGATTTTATTTCCAGTTAAAAATAAATCAAAATAAAAGCATGGATTAGCAAATAAAACCATGTGCAACATCAGCAAGCAAAACACAGGAGTAAAATAGGGTTGGCAAATAAATGCACTGGCAATCAGATAAACACATTAGTAGGTTAGTTAATAATTGGGTTAGCAAATGAAAAAATTGGAAACAAACTGAGAAACAAGTTGAAACAAATAAGTTAATTATTGCTTTAAAAAATATTTGAATTTCCAAAGAAAATAGTGCAGTACATCAACGGATTAGCAAATTTATAGTAAAGGAAAGTTGCACAAACACACATCTAGTTACTGGTTTTGAATAGAGAGGATCCTGTAAACTTGATCTGTAACACATTTATTAACAACATCCAAGCTTTTTATCAGATTAATGGTTTGAACAGCAACAAAAACGTAATTTCAAACTTTTAAAGTTTGAAGATGTTGGACCTTAACCATAAACTCGTAAACTTATTTAAAGAAAACATTTCTTACATTTGAGTAAAAACCATCAGAGAAGTGGCTGCCTAAAAAACACCCAGAAAAAATTTATTCAATTAGAGAAAATCATTTAAAGCAACATTGATCAAAAATAACATTAAAATGCAAAGTTGAGGTGCCTCTGCTTTAATTTGCTGCCATCTCAGTGTGATCCGTGGATAATTTCAGACAAGCTAACTTAATTAACACACATGAATGTTTAATGTGTTGAACTGTGCTCCGTGCAGCTCATGGTGGGCCACAAAGTTTAATTTGCAAGCTGGTGATTCTTCAGCTCACTGCAAACTGTCATGATCCTCACTGTTCCTGTCAGCTGTAATGTTGCTCCACCGCTCTGCCCCTCCCGCCTGGCTGTCTGCTGATTGCTGATTGATGTCACCTGTCCCACTGCCTACATTAACTCCTGCTTTTGAACTCTCATGTCCATGTCTGTGGTCATGTGTCTGACCTGCTTTCTGCCTCCTGATAATCTGGGAGAATCTGTTTTGTTGGGGACCACAGATGTAACATTTGTTACAGTTTCAGCTGGTGTGGTTTGCATTGAATCAAACAAACTAAACCCACTGAAAAAACTGTTCCATTCTGAAATATGTCTATAAAACTTGTTTGACCTTTCCTGGGTTGTGGTTGTTGTTTGGTTGTGGTTGTTTTTTATGCAGTCAGTCCAACTGACTGCATAAAATAAAACTGCTGTAAGAAGAAACACCAAGAGTCTATGATGGGCCTTTTAAAGAGCCAAGGTGATGAGATGCTAATACGTTCAAGTGATCTGGTTGAAATTCGGTAAACATAACTACACTTAAACAATCAAAAGGTGTCGGAGACACAGGGTCTTTACTGCATCCAGTTTTTTTTTCCTTTTTTGTCCTGACATCAACGTAAATCTAACAAGATCTTAAGAATTCAAAACATTAAAGTGGTACTTTTCTGTTTCCTACCTGTAGTCTATTTTAGTTATTTTTTCCTCCCACTTCCTGTTTCACCAGGCCTCTCAGCTTCAGCATCTCTGGTTTCACTGGCCTGGATGATCGCCTCCTACCAGAAGGTTCTCCGAGACTCTCGTGACGACAAGCTGCCCATGTCCTACAAGGCCGTGATCGCCCAGATGCTGTGGCACTTCTTCACCATCGGGGCGAGGACCGTGGCTTTCGCCCTTTTTGCCTCTGTCTTCCAGCTCTACTTTGGCATTTTCATCGTCAGCCATTGGTGTGTAATTTTTGATCAAACTCAAAATGTTTGCATTCAGACTAAGATGCTTCCTTTAAGAGTATCAGTACTTCAGATGGTGATTTGAAATATTGAATATACCTGTAAAAAAACCAACATGATTACATGTAACTTTACCTCTGTTGATGTGCTTTAGGTGTGTGATGACCTTCTGGATTATCCAGGGTGAGACTGACTTCTGCATGTCCAAGTGGGAAGAAATCATCTACAACATGGTTGTGGGTATCATTTACATCTTTTGCTGGTTCAACGTCAAGGAAGGGCCCAGTCGCTTCCGAATGGCTCTGTATTACTCCGTGACTCTGGCTGAGAACGTGGCGCTGACCGCAGCCTGGTATACCTACCGTGGCCCCCAAACAAGTGACTCATCCGCCCTGGTAGTGGTGTGCCTGGTGGCCTGCAGCTTTGCCCTGGGAACCTTCTTCATGTTGGTGTACTACTGCTGGCTGCACCCGGACGGGCCTGTTCTGGGCTCCCAGTGGGGAGGATGCGTCGATGAGGGTGTGGTAGGAACAGGGGGGATGGTGGGAGTTATTGACGCTTGCCTTACTCCATCGCAAGGGTCCCAAACGGATATGGTCATTACCAGTCCTCCACGGACTTTGCCCAGGACTAAGGATAAAGACTTGGGGGATCCGGTTCCTGGGGAGCGGGACAGAGACAAGGACAGCTGCCTACCTGTCTTCCAGGTACGCCCCTCCCCTTCCTCCTCTCCCGCTCTGCTGCACAGGACCTCCTCCACATCCCGTGCACAAGAGGGTCCTGTGATCAGGATTGACCTCCCAAGAAAGCGATACCCAGCCTGGGACGCACACTTTATCGACCGCCGCCTCCGCAAGACCATCCTGCTTCTGGAGACCACCTCGGCCATAAGTCCACGGATACAGTACAGGAGCAGCTTGATGGGCAGCAAAGAGGTGTTAGAATATGAGACAACTGTTTAAGCCAACAGCGGCTGTTAAACTACAAAGTGCAGTCTGGGTCCAAGGCTCAGCCCGGAATCAGTCTTCAACCCAGGAATATCTGTGCCGGGAGTAACATGAAAAGAAGACAGAGTGTCGGGCGACTCTCATTGAAAAAAGAGGTTGTCAAACTGCGATTGTGAAATGTGAACCTCAATGTGGGACCAAAGCTGTTGAAGAACATATAGCAAGAATTACCTGTTGGAAGTTAATGGAGTATACTGAGCCAGGATTGTCTCATTTTCTAACACTTCAAACAAGAGGAATTTAATCTTACACAAGGGACCAGTAAGTGTTAGATTTTGTTTCAACCTGGACGGTGAGGACAACAAGTAAAAGGACACCAGAGAAATAAAGCTTGAGATAATTAAAAAAAACAACAAAAAAAACAGTCTGCTACATGAACTGAAGCCTCAGGCCACAGAGACAGAACAGAAATGTATGACATGTTGAAGAAACAGATTGTCAGAGTGTTCATGGGGCATACAATCATTTTGGGTTTGGGCAAAATACATAAATCTACAGCCTATAGATTTGGCATTCACAGATGCTGAGTCATTGTCTACAACCAAATTCATCCCAGGTTTAGCCAAGATAAACAGACACCTCTTCCCAATCAGTCACTTCGGCATGCTTCAGAGAATTACAATGACTTGCAAGAATACACACAGACGAGTCCGAGTCGATTTGTTGCAAGGGTTGCTTTGTTCTTTCCATCCAGTCATGTCCCCAAAAGGTTGCATGTGCCTCACAAATCTTTGGTAATTGTGCTCTTTAAACATTTTGTCAGAGGCGTCTAAAGGAAAAAGCTGCTCGAATTCCCCAGCAGGGCCTTGGCTTTCATCCGATGATGGATCGTAACTCAGTCTAAGCTCAGACGGTCCATGAAACGTAGGCCTGCAATACAACTGATACCAATTCACCCATCCATTTGTGCCACAACTGCAGCCATAGCACAAGTCTCACTGTTTACATCTTAGCTGCACTGTCGACCCCAGCACCAACGGACTTGCTTGGAAAGCTGAACGAGGATCTGATAAGTGGATGTACGTGAGCAGCTTCTCAAACTGCTACCGATGGATGGCATGCTGTAAATCGCCAGAAACAGGTCTGTGATGTACAGTTGAATAAATGCAAATGTCCAATACTGTATAAGATGTTAAAATAAGCTGTAGTTAGGTGATGAATGCCTTTTGTGAGTAAGGAAGCTTCATTTACTCGTAAGAGTCTAAATGTTGTCCAAAGTGGTTCACTTTTTTCTAAAACTCATATTATGTAGGATAAGGAGGATATCACGGTCTATTTCAGTATACTATGAACTGGTTTTTAAGGGTTTGATTTTGAGGGCAAAAATAATAAAAAGAAATATAACACTTGTTTAAAGTTAACTGTCAAGACAAAGAGTACAGATATGTTTTTGCAAACTAGGTAGTTGCAATAGTTGATGTCTTTTGTAACAAAAAGGATATGCCCACTGTCTAAGTTCTTTTGTTGGGTTTGGTTTCTTTGGAGGACCATCATGTTTTAAGATTAAGAAAGTTCTGCCTCCCCCTTCAGGCAGGGAGAGCATTAACTGTATAAACAACGCTGGTGCTTGGAGTGTATATCGTTGGTGGACGTGGTCACTGAATCAAGAAGTTAAACTGAAGTGAGAAAGTTCCTAAAAGTGCAACAGCACTGATTAGTGGCTCTGGCTCCAGTAGTTTCCAATTGAAAAAAAAACATCTTTTGGATACAAATCTTTATGGTCTCCATTGTTTTGGTCCTTAATTCAGTCCAAACTAAGGCTTTACTGTCAGGTTTTAAAAAGGTCAATATTCTGCTAAATTAGAGGATTTTAAACTACAAACTACCAACCAACAGGCGATGCCCAGAGACTAAATCCATTTGTTTTATAATCTACAGTTGGTTTTGTTTGGAGAACACATTCCTTTAAATGCATAGCTTTGGGCAGAAGTTTACTTTGCCACTATTAGGCATGGGCCGGTATGAGATACTCACAACTTTGATTAAAAATTCTTGATTTAATTACTTTTATCTAAAATAGAAACTCAGCAATTGTTCAGAAAGTTACATATTTATGATAGTGTTAAGATGATGTTATTGTTCATTCTGCCCATGGATGGACCAGACCTTTACCCTAGCAGAGTTATTAGGTCATATGAGTTTGCTTGTCTGGGCCACTTGCATCTGAAGAACGTCTATGAGGGAGTATGAGTCGCCTGGTTTGCTTTGAAGGGCTATCTGGTCATTTTACACCAAAACCAATGCTGTCTCCACATGTTTAGCACAACAAAGATGCTTATTCCAGTGCAGGATGGACTCCACTCTTTGATCGAAGTCCTAGGCCCCTTTGGATGTTTTCCAAGCATGCACAACTGGAAGGAGACTCCAGAGCAGAGAAGACTGGAAGCACAGAGAAGACTGGATATATTTCCAAACCACCAAATTTGTCCTTTTTGTAAGCAAGGAAAGAGTATAGAACCTTTATTTCAATCAGCTCATCAACAAGAAGAGGGAAAGGCAGCACTCAGGCTCATCCATGCAGTTGGTCAAACTTACCTTATTCCAGTGAATTTGTGGAAGCCCAGTAAAATGACTGGGCACGTTGGAACTTTTTAGTAGTCTAAAAACCCTTGTATGCCTTGATACTGGTTACCGGCCCATGCCTGATCAATTTAGACTCCATACACTGAGGCAACAATCAACAGTTCAGGTCTGATGCTTTTGGATGTGGGCATGTTTTGGCAGCATGTCAGTTATTGAATAAACATTGGATGTTGCTCTTTCTTTTAATGTTGTGTATGAAAAAGAAGGGAGCAGTGAAGACAGAAGGAAAGTGGCTGAATCAATGTGTCTGTTCTCGTTTTTCATCTTGGACAATTCAAAACCGCAGGTGACGGGGATACATTGTTGAGTTTTTAACAAATCAACAACCAGCAGCGTTTGGATTTTTCTTTTCATATTTTCATGAGACATTTTCTAAGTTAGTTTAACTGGAGGCTTGTTAAAGATGCAGATGGATCCTCAACATATCAGATTTGTCTTTCAGCTGATAACCAAAGTTAGTAATTAGCTGGTTGGAAACCATTGGATTGCTAAAAACAGATGGTTCTCCAGCTTTTGCTACCTAGGATGCAGCTTCGGAGGTCAAAGTTTAGCCCCACCACTAACAGGGTGTGGCTAAATGTCACTATCTGCTAGAGAATGAAAGATATTGCCTGGTCAGCAACAGCTTCACTTTCATCTTCATCAAACTATTTCTCCCCAACAGCCTCTTTGAACTTAGACTTAGTCTTTTTCTGAAGCCGTTAGGTGAGGTTTCCGTCTAAAAGTTGGTCTGACTTGGTAAGAAGTGGAGGTCTCTTTCTGTCTCTTTGAGAAAAACTTACAGCAATGTAGTGATTATGTGTAAAGTGGTAACATTTACTCAAAGGTGGGTGTTTTTTCTTATAGAAATACTATCCTTGTGCATGCCATCAGTTAAATGGGGTTTTTCAACTTTGTTGCTGTAACATCAAGATGTTGAGGCTCAGTAAGAAAGCAGTAGATCTCAGTGTTTGAGGAAGATCCCAGTCCATAGCTCCTTGATGCAGGTACCAATGAACACCATAATACAGCTATGAAGATTCTCAATATATCAGAAGACAATAAATTTGGAGATTTCTGTTGCTGCCACGTTGAGTGAACAAAATCGATTGTTGCATTCAAAGAACTCTGAGAAATATCAAAAAAGACTCAAACGCCGGTACATTGTGACCCTAAGAGCATCTTCTGTTCTTGCTTTATTATGTCCTCAGTCGTCGTCCGTTGAGTGTTTTGCTGATGGCGCAAACACACTCTTCTGTTTCCTGACGTGTTTGAAGGATTGCTTCATTGAGTGTTTGGTGGAACGTAAAGAAAACCCAGTCTGTGTCATTAAAAGACAGTAGGACAGAGGTGCTGTGACTCTTACATAATGCCCTCCACACTTACTGGCTCACTGGTAAAGATGTGCAAAGAAGTCTTAACTTTCCATTGAAGCTGCATAATTTCACTCCAGGTCTTTGCACTTAAAGTCTTCTCCTTTAATGTTTCAGAAGGTTGGAGCGAGCAGAGAGAGGGATCTTTAACGGTTTCGTGCAGACTTCAGCCCGCAGGGTTATTTACAGGGTTTGGATCCGCGGACTGAGAGCGAATAGAAAAGGATTTTAAACCTTGAGAACCCTTATATTGATTTGCCTTCTGCATCAGCTCCAAGTGCTCAACATGCCACTCAATCTTGAAATATTCCAAGATATTTGGAAGAGAAACTGGCTCACAGCTTACAGGTCAATCGCCATAATTAACAATGAACACGGGAAGGTTTACCACATATTACTTTCTTGTTTTACACCTGATATACCTGGACTTTTGCTAAAAAGCTCAATCTCATAATAGTTTATGTCCGAGCAGGGATGAGCAAACTCCACATAATTATATTTTTGGTGGTGGGACTTTTTCCAGACAGTGTCTAATGGTGATAAAGACTGGATGAGCCTCTCTGCCACTCATTGGCACATTGGAGATGCATATTTGTCCTTTACCACCCTCCTTACTGTGTGGGGACCAGATAAACTCATCCAGACATGTTTGTTGAAGGGCCAGTTGTAAAACCTTTAGGTTGAGGGGATTTTTTTTTCTGGAAGCTATTTTCTTACTTGCCTGTTTTGTTGGCCATTAAAGCCTATAAGACACATTGGTCAACTTCAAAATTATTATTTTACAGAGATTTTAAGTGTGGCCATCATGATATAGGAAATATATATATATTTTTTACTTTGGTGTTTATTTATCCCCTCACTTTGCTACAATAAAATATTTATCTTAAGACTTTTGACACATCTGTACCAATAAGTGGGAAGGGCATCAACCATGATCCAGATCATTCAGGAAGGCAAACAAAAGCAAACAGCCGCAGTTTGATGACGCAGACCGTGTCCTACCTGAACCCGGGGACGTCAGTCCACTGGTGACATACACAAAGGTGTTAATGGTGCTGAAAACAATGACTTTTTGTTACAAATGATCATGACCTGACAGGCTAATGTGCGGCTGGTGCATACACAAACCACCCAGTCACAGGCCAAGGTACACTTTGCTTTCTCTGATTGGGTCATGCAGCCGTTTTTCTGTCGTTAAGCTAAGATAACAGTTGATAGTAATGTGCTGATTATATATTGACTTGAACAAGAACATGTTTAAATGTTATCGAGTCCAAAAGCTCGAATCATCTTTTGTTAATTAATGCAAGGAGTTTATGTTGATTTATTTTTGTATTTGTTTTATATCTATTTATCTATTGTTTGCTCACTTGGTGGCCATGTCTTTGGTATGACTCTTTTATTAAGATGTAAAATATGAAAATAGTTTGTTTTTTTTACTCATTCTATATTTCTGTAAATATCAGAGTGATACTATTCTAGGATGTGCGTGTTCAAGTATGTGTGCTTTGGTATGTAAGTATGTTGTGTATGTAAAGTATGTGTGTACTGTAAGGATGTGCTCTCAGTTTCCTCTTCTACTTTGTTTTTGATAATGCCGCTTAAACATCCTTTGAGTGAGCAAGCAGAAAAATAAACCTGTGGTGAAAATTATCTATGACGATGTTAAAAAAAAGAAGAAAAACAAAGAACTCAACAAGCTGTGCTGATTACTGTAGGTGGGAAAAATACTGTAGTAAACATGGCTCAACAGCCATCAGAATAAACTCAACAGGCCTGAGTTTGTGTCTTCTTTGATGCATGACAGCTGAAAGTCGGTGGATTATTTAACTTCTACTTTTTTCACAAATTAAAGGTGTATTAAAGGTGTTGTTTTTCCTTCTAAATATGGATCTTTTATTGTTTAGGAAAAATCTGCATAATTTTTGTGTTTGTGGGGAACTTCTTATAGTGCAGATCTCAGAAAAATCAAGAATCACATGCATCAAAGTTGATGATAAAACCAAACGTTCATTCTTCATGGATTTGTTATGGATTTATAGAAATGTATATGACCTACTTGTTATGTCTGGTAAAAGTAAATAAAATAAATAAATAAATAAATAACTAAATAAAAATACAACAAAAATTCACAGAGCAGGGTTTATCTATTAGAAGAAGTTAAGTCATGCTAAAATGCATAAATTGGTTCTTTGTGCTGATATTTTTGTGTTTCTGTGCAAACTGGGACATTTTTGTGTAAATTTGTTTTATTCTTCAAAATTTGCAACTAAAGTTTTCACACTATCACCAGTAAAGACCCCCCCCCCCCCCAAAAAAACAAAAGTTGCTAAATATATAGACGAAGTCATTAAGGTGGCAATAACCCCAAGCCCCACAATTGGCCACGCCCCTCTTCACTCCGCCCACTTCAGTTAATTTTTCAACATTTTTCTGGGGTGGAGTTATGCTTTTAGTTGCACCTTTACGTAAATGCAGTTAGAATGGCATGTCATATTAGAGATGCAGTGACTGTTCAGACTTCCTGATATTCAGTGATGAAACTCTTCTGGACACATTGACTCTTTGCAAAGTTCAGTCTGAAGAACCACTCTGGATATTTTCTCTATCCAAAGAAACAAGTGAAAAACAAGAAAGCTCAAAAGATAAATGTCCTACCTCAGATTCTAGTTGCCTAGGTAACCAGATGATCATTGAGCTATTAGCTCAGCAGATACTAGCGAACGGTTGCCTTGACATTAGGTGCAGAAGGATGCTGAGGCTGTTTGTGTGAGACTCCTTTAGCTCCATCAGCAGAATTTCCCCTCTTTTCGTTTTCTCTACGTTATAGCCCATAAGTTAACCTTCATCACAGTGCTGCCCTCTTTTGGCCAAACGTGTTTACTGAAATCACAAATTCATGGTTTCCATGGTGTGAATCTGAAGAAAGTTACGTCAAACTTCAACTCTCTGCTATTCCAGATTCTGCAGAAACCACTACTTATAAATGCTTTTGTATTGTGTTGTAATAAGAGTAGAATAACTGTACCCTGTAGGGATTAAAAAATGCTGCACACAGATAGTTAGGCAGGTATTTCTGTAATCTGCATCATCTCCTGTTTGGCTGCAGGTAGTAAATTGTTTAAAAATGCATCACTAGTGCCTTCACAATGTATTTGCGCAGCATTTTCACTGAAATAATGAGAGCGAGTGTTAGGAGCCTGAAATCATCCCAACAGCCAACAGCTATCAAACGCGCAGTACTGGGTGCAGCTCTGTTTATCTTCTTGTTCTAAGTGTTTCAGCCAAGGCAGCTGTTTGCACCCATAGTAAATAAATGCAAAAGGCTTTAAAACAAATTCTGCTCCTATTACAACAGTCTAACTTTACACTGTAAACAGAAAAAGCAACTTTTATTTTTATATATTTGTTCTTTGAAAAGGAAAATTTGTTTCATCAAAGCCACATATGCTGCAGTATGTAACTTTTATAAAAATATAATTTTTACATATTTGTTGAAACTATCAAGAAGTCGTGACAGTATGATATGAGACAAATATAATCTGTGCATAAACCGAGCTCCTCTGCCTTTTCCCAGTGCTATCCAGAGCCAGAAGGAGGGTCTTAGTGTTGTCAATCACCCTCGGTGTGGCGCTGCTTATCGCTCTTCCAAAGAACATTGGAGGGAAGCTAGTACATCCTGTCATGAATGCTAAAGATAGTTAGCATAGGCACTGATGACAACAGATAAACAGTTTTTCTGTAATGGTGAGTTGTTTCTCTGCTATTAATACATTTAGCAGCAAGTACATGAGGATGATTGGCAGCTCAAAGACCCCCCCTCCTGGCCCAGTTATTTGCTGCAGTTTTATGCTATCAGTTGTGATTGTGGAAGGAAGATGGAGTACCTGGAGAGAACCCATGAATGCACAGGGAGAACATGCAAGCTCCGTGCTGGGAGGCCTGCATGGAGTGGAAGTAGATGTCTTCCAACTATCAGTGTAATGCACAGTATATGTATACATATTGCATGTCTATTTTCATAAACAGTGAAAATACTGATCTCTAAATCTCCTTCAGAGTAAGTAAGCAGTAGCAGAAAGCAATAGCAGAGTGTTTTGGAAAGGCTGGTTTGATTACAATGAGGCCTGGAGTGTTCAACATTCACTGAGTTTATTAATCTGTTTGCTGTAATGACATAATGTCAAACCTGGGATGAAAAATAAAATCTTTTTTAACTAAAATCCCATAAAGAGAAAGGCCTTTGAAAATCACCTGTATGGTAAAGAGAATTGGATATGACACTTGTCTCTGCACAAATACAAATTTAAAAAGGGAATTTTGAGCTGTATAATTTGTGTGTTTTATCAGAGAGGAGAGAATGGATGTTATCAGTCGTTGGTGGAGTTTCCTCTCGGACAGGAAGTGGACTTCCTTCGCTTCCTGCTCTCTCTTCATGCCCAAAGTGTTTGTGTGTGTGTTTGAGAGGTCTCAGCAGAGTAGACAATCAGTGTAGAAGCAGAAAAGGGCATATATGACACGCAATAAATGAACTCAGACTTATAGGAGCAAAGAGGCAGAAAACGGCAGAACAACTGAGAGACAGGAGCCACAACATCTGAGTGGAAACTGTGAGAAGGATCCCAACTTTCTGACCCAGAACAGAGCCGCCACGATGGACTACGAACCAAAGAAACCGAAGAAGGTACTTATTTTATTTCCATTTTTTATGTTATTAATATCTTGAGGCTACTCTATCCAAATGGAAAATGTTTTGATGTTGGAAACGTGTTGATTTTGCTTAAAATTGCCCAAAATAACAGAAAGTAATTTGAAAGCAACAGAAACAACAGAGTTTGACTTATCAGGATTGACTTCTTGGATTGATTCATGTCTTTTTTATATTAGCAGCCATGTTTTCAGTAGTGCTCTCTATGAACTCTCTTTTTATTTTTCTTACAAAATTATGGTGTGCAGAGTTTTTGACATGCACAGAATAGATTGGTTACATTTTGTCTCTTTGTCATCAAAACACTTTTTAAAAGACATTTTATAGTAATGATAAAAATGTTTCCACTGCAGTCATATTCATTCTGATGAGGCTCAGATTTAAAGCACCTTCTGAAAATAATCTTTATCTGTCATTAAAGGCTACATTTCTATAATAAAGCATGTGTTTTTTTACTGATCTGATGTAATACTCTGTTTTTAAAAGTCAAGTTTTCATTGCCTGTAAGTGGAAAATCATCATAATTAACAGAAGTCAAGGCTGGAAAAAACCAGTCTGTAATTAATCTATAAAACATGTTTCACTTTATGACAAAGTACCTGAAATAAACAAATTTTTCAATAATATTCTAATTAATTTAATTGGTCTGTATGTAAATGTAAACATTTGAGTCTTTAGTATTCCCTGGATACGATGGTAAATATTCTTATTTAATTCAGTTCAGATCGTTGATATAGTGTCAAATCACATCAGGTGTAATTTATATCCTGGTACAGTTCCATTTGGACCCAATTTAATTCAAATCATAAAGTCAGATTAAAAACCCAGTACATTACAATGACACTTTTATTGTTCAATGATATAATCAAGAATATGGTGACAGTTGACAGAAAATTGCATCATATTTAATGCCAGAACATCAGAGGATTTGTCTGTTTTTCTTCCCAGACTTTCGTTTCACCCATTAAGCGTCTGGTCTGGTCCAGATCTGGCCGCAGGGCCGTAGACCGCGGCAGCGTTTACCGCCGGCCGCTCCACACCGTCCCCCTCTACCCACCGGATTACCTCATCCACCCCGAGCGGCTCATCTTTGATTACGTGGAAAAGGAAGTGAAGGTAAGAAACGATGAAGAACAGAACTGAAACGGTAAAAAGAGAAGCTTTAAACTGCTTAATGTTTGACCTCTTCTCTTAGTTCCTGGGTCACCTGACTTGGGTGTCAGTTTCATTAAATCCATCAAGCAGGGATGAACTTCTGCAGCTGCTGGACACAGCCAGGGTTGGTAGTTTTGCTGATCTATAACTCATTAACCTAAATGTTTTTTTATTATTAACTTAAGCTTTAGTCGCCAGTTAATGATCAACTGCAGAAACTCCTACAGCTTTCCAGCATAGTGCAGTGATATGAGAATAAAGCAGCTCTGCTCTTGTCTTCCAAACTTATTCCATAGTTTGGAAGATGCTTTACTACAGATAAAGGTTAGATTGCACTGGGATGTTTTGGGGTTTTTTCCACAATACTTTGAATTTCAGTCTCTCTATATATAGAGAATATTTCTACACCTCCACCATCAGTTTCAGCCTTGCTGTGGAGGAGAAAACAATATTTAAATCAGACACAGGAAGGGTTGCAGGTTACATATGCTGATGTAATTAAGTGTATTCATTTCTGAATGGTAAAGTGATTTGTGTGGATAGAGAAATAATGCACAAAGTTCAGAATTTGTTCTTCACTCTGAACTGATTGACCTTGATTTAGTTTTGCTTCCAATAAAGAAATATTAGATTGTAAACCTTATCTGCTTCTGCAGCAGCATATTTTCCAGTTTTCATCATCGATAAATGAATGTCGCATTTAAAATTCACAACTTTGCTGTATTGATTTCCCAGCTTGATGGCCTTTCAACTTCCTTGAAGAAATCCTGTAGGAATGTGGACCGTGGACGCTGACGTAGCATTCTTTAGCATTGACTTGCTTTCTTACCAAAACTCTGCAAAGACCCTCAACCTTCTGGCTGATTTCTCACATAATGTCGATAATAGAGCCTAACTTTTGACTCTGTGTTCGTCATTAGCAGCTGAAGGTGCTGCCACTGAAGACGAGCGTCGATCAGGACTGCATACTGAGTCTGTCTGCTCGCTGTCTGCTGCTGACATGGAGAAACAACGAGAAGCTGCTGATGAGGATTCCCACACATGAAATCGCTGCTGCCTCCTACCTGCGAGACGACGCACTGCACCTGCTGGTTCTCAAGACAGGTGAGGCAAATGTGACTGATGTCACAGTATGGAGGAGAGCCCTCCACCCCATTCCCCCCTCCAAACCATCAGAGCCCTTCAATAAACACGGACTGATTGTCAAATATTAGAGAGCACTGTATGACAGCGTATTAGGGTTATACAAAAAAGAAGTACATTTCCCATAAAAAAACTTTGAGACTAATCACAGAAAGTTTAAAAACCTGGAAATTTAGAAGCCTGAAAAGTCAAAAATTTGCGAGAAGAAAACTCTGAAATTTTATAGAAAAAACTTGGACATTTCTGATACAAAAGTTGAAAAATGCAAAAATTTGAAAATTTCTGCAAGAAGTTTTTTTTTTCTATCTACAATTGCTCTGATACTACTGTCGTGATATTGTAACAAAGAGATGGATTTTGTTCCAAAATGCGCATCCTGCAGGTCTAAATGTGGATTCTGTGGTTGCTGACGATGACAGCCTGGACAGGAGGAAAACACAAGGCGTCGACGGGCGACGACAAACCATGAGCTGCAACGCTGAGTCGCGACCAGCAGGGGGCACGATGGAGCGCAGACACACCATCTGTGGAGTTGACTGGAGGCCATCGCTCTCCAGAAGTAACCATGACAAAAACCAAAATGTGGAGAGAGGAGGTGGCGAGAAGGCGGGGGGAGGAAGCTTAGAGAGAAGGAGAGTCGGCGGCAGCTGGGAGAGGAGGCAGCAAACCAGAAAAACCGGTGGGAGCTGGGAGAACCGCAGAGCGAGACCAATGAGTGGGAACTGGGGGGTGGGAGGTGGAGGAGGGAGCTGGGAGAGGAGACATGGAGGGGGTGGAGGAGCGGGGAGCTGGGAGAGGAGGCATGGAGGCGGTGGAGGGAGCTTGGAGCGGCGGCAGGCCTGCACTGGAAGCTGGGAAAGAGGGAAAAGCTACGGCAGCTGGGAGAGACGGAACTACAACCCGCTGGAACCCACACCCTGTCCTGATGCCTACTGCAACCTGGTCATCCTGGCGATGGAGAACAGGGTGGGGGTCTTCCCTGGAAGGCAGAGCAACCTAGATGATGCTAATTAGTCCACATAAACACAAATTTATGTGTAAACTAATCATCTGAACCTTGGTGTTTATGTGCAGGACGCTGCAGAGGAGTATTGCTCCCTCATTTGCCAGATGTTCCAGATCATTTACGGCCATCAGACCATTGAATGTGTTGACAGGGCCGGATTTCACCACACCATGCCAGATCAATACTGGCTCCAAAGGAGTGAGTGTCGCAAAGTTAAAAGAAATAAAGGCTTGAAATATTTCACTCTATGTGTAATAAATCTACATGTAAGTTATGCATTTCACTTCCTGAAATAAGTGACAAAAATCACATTTCAGATGCACTGCTTACGTAAGACATTTGGGAAGGCCCTCACTTAGGGTTCATTCACACCATTCCTGTTTAATCGGCTTTAATTCAAATCCAGTTCATTTTCCTAGAAATCTGGTTCGTTTGTGGAGGTGTGAATGTGTAATCGATGTGATGTGGACCAAAAGAATGAACTCTGGTCTGCCTACAAACCTCGGTTTCTATTTGACTGAAGTAAACTCAGGTTTGCATGCCAAGCAGATCAGAGACTGCTTGAGTTGATAGAAGGCTGACTTTGTAATTGTCTTTCTGTGTCTCTGACGGTTCAGATCAACAAAAAGCAGAACCTTGTAAATAACCCAATAAAATAAAGTAATCCTAAAATGATTTTAACAGACTTCAAAGTAATGCAGTAAAGAATAAAGAGTAAAACTTGAAACATTAAGACGTTTCTGTATCTCTGTACAGGTGACAGCTGCCTGACTGACATGTCCTACAGTTATGATCTAGAGTTTAGCTGCTGCAGCTCTTTGTAAGTAACATGGCTGTAGAACAATAACTACTACTGCTTTTTGTATGTTTATATGCAATCCTCTAAGAAGCCAGTGTCCTTCTGTCTCTGTAAGCGATGGCTCCCAGGAGGCTTTTGAGCTCTACTACAGTGAGACGTACAGCGAGAGCTCGTCTATCTCGCTGCAGGACTCCCATCGCAGCCTGGCATCAACCAGTGATGGAGCAGACAGCAACCCTGCCCTGCTGCTGATGCAGGAGTACATGATTACAGTGAGTGTGGACAACAATCTTCACAAGCAGAACATGAAGCTAGGCGGATCTGGTTTGGCTCCAATAGGTTTTGAAAGAATTAAAAACGGGCACCATGGAAGGAAACTGAATCCCCAGCATATAAAGTAAATAAACCCCTGTGTGTGTGTGTGTGTGTGTGTGTGCGTGCGTGCGTGCATGCGTGCGTGCGTGTGTTTATGTGCAGCTGAGGAACAAGCTGAATCCTCTGGAGCTGCACCAGTTTGCAGTCCTGCTGAGAGAATACAGGCTGGGTTCAAACATCGACCACTTCTGCTCCGAACTTCTGCAGCTGTACGGAGACAAGCGCAAATTCCTGCTGCTGGGTGAGAGACCGAGACGGAGTTATTCTTTTCTTTTATTTGGATCCCCATCGGTTGCAGTTCTCTGCATCTACTCTTCCTGAGGTGCCCAGATTCAACATGAACAACTAAAAATACTGAACATGCATAGATTACATAACACAGGCAGAATAAAAGTAACTGCAAAAATAAACAAATAAAAATACATGCATATTACATACATTCAACAAATAAGTAACTACAAAATAAACAAATACAAAATAGAGGCCATAAATTAAAACAAATGAATTATACTATAACAAAAAATATTCCACTAAAGGACATTTACTTCAATAAATGTCATTTACTTCAATATGTCTCCTATAAGCAACGCATATATAAGAAAACATACACAGTCAACACAACACAAGAAGAATCTAAGAAGAATTATTCAGTATAGTTGTTTATTTCCTTAAAGTTGTTAAAAATTCATTCTTCTGATGTGTCTCCAATATATATTTCGTTAAGGTGGACATACCTCTAAATAAAGCCGACATCTTCATAATTCAATATGAATCATGCTGACATCTGTGGTAAAAACAGCTACAGGTGAATTAAGTCCTGAAACCTCAAATTTAATATATAAAACCAGGTGCAGTCTCACAGAAGGATTTATACAAAGCAAAATATGTAAATATTTCAGCTAAGATGCTATTAAAAAGTACACAAAGGCAAGCAGAGAGAAAAAGGGTTACAATGTAGATTATTTTCTTCCACATTCTGTTATTCAAGAATGAATTGTTGGACTAAGACTGAACATTTTAATGTCTTAATGATGGAAATACAACATTATTTTGGGAAAGACTGTTTTCAGAAACGTTTAATTTCCTGTGAAATGTTCTTGTCTTGGAATCCTGGTTTGTTTCATTTGGGCCCATTAACATGCTCATCCTTTGTTTTTTCAGGCATGAGGCCGTTTATTCCAGACAAAGACGTCGGCGTGTTCGAGGAGTTCCTGGAAAGCATCGGGATCCGAGAGGGCGGGATTTTAACCGACAGCTTTGGACGAATTAAGCGCAGCATGAGCAACACGTCGGCCACAGCCATGAGAGGGTACGTGGAAATGGACGTGAAAAGTTTATTTTCAACAATTCAGTTTATGATTGATTCATCACACAAAAAGTGGTCTATTTTAAGAGCTTATTTCTGTTGAGTTTGATGGTTATAACAAATGAAAACACAAACTGTGGTCTCCCTATAACAAAAATTATATTATATGATGACACCAAAAAACATTTTTAACACCAAAACTGACCTAAACTATCTTAGAGAAGACTGCTGACTTGACAGTTAGTCAGAATTTTAAGCTTCGACAAAACATTGCTAAAACAGAGCTGTATTCAAACTTATTTTAACAAAAAAAAGTGTGATATTTTACTTAATTTCCGCTATGACCTTTAAGAACACATTTTAAATATAAATATATAAAACTGGAGAAAATGTGGGGCTTTTTTGGTAAATGTGTACTTAAGGAACAGTGAGAATCGAGGCCTTGAAAAGATTGTGAATCAAATGCCATTAGAGTTCAGTGTGGATTCACCAGGCGTGGACTGAAATCCCAGGCTAAATATGGAACAGACGGTACAGTACATGCACAGATTTTTTTCATAGGCTGACGTCTCACTAAGGAGATGTGTGTTTGGTTGATTATTTCTTTGTTTGGTTCTTGAAAAGCATGTTTATTTCCTTTTAAATTGTGCCAGATTTTTATGTTTTGAGCAGAGTAGTTGGGTATGTGAAAAACTTCAGTTTTCTCTGCCAAACATAGATTTCCTTCATTTTATCTATGTTTTAATTATTTTAATTTTACAAGTGAAATAGATAAACATTTTGATGATATTCTTCTTTACTGGATGCACCTGTGGTTTACTTTGGTTTTATTAGTTCATATCCTGCATTTTGTTTGATTTATTTCTTCTCCCTATACAAAAACCTGTCAGTAAGATAACAGCCGTTCTTCTGTCAGTAGGTACGACAACGGCTCTCTACCAACAGGCTCTCAGGAATTCAACCGACGGATCACTGACATCACCCATGACATCCAGGCGCTGGGCTTCCAGGACACGCACGGAGACATTGAGGAGGAAGACTACTACCTCTGATGAAGGCAGAGAAGAAAAGACTTAAGAGAGAGATTTCCCAACAGTTCTGGGTTTTCATTCACAGTAAAAAGGAACCAAAGTCAAATTGTGTTTGTGCACAAACTTGGTGAATAAAGCTGATTTTGATTCTAAGTTAAAATAATTCTGTTTTTAGATCCGAAGGGAATATGTAAATTATTTTGAACTAAAAGTTATTCATGATAAACAAGTAATCGTTTTGAGATGTGCAAAAAAAAAAAACCTAAATAAATTCAGGAAGAACTATAGTAAAAACAAGACAAAATACACTACAGTTTTTGATAGAAATAGTAAATATATTCCATATTCTTCTTAGCTTTTTAATTCCCTTCATCTACCTGATTCCTAATGAAGATCTGACTTAATAAAAACTGGATCTTATCATTTTGTTTCATTCAACAATCTGTGTTAAAAGGAACAGAAATTATCAGAAAGTTCTCTTGGCAGCAAAATTGTGAAAATTTTGATGTCTGCCTTTTGCGATCTAAAATCTGTGTATAAACAAATTTCTGTATTTAAGTTGTTGAATGTTTAATACAAAAGAGTTAGATGCAGTTTAACCCTTTTAGGCCTGACTCTCAAATGTCCGCCTGGCATTTTTTACTTGTTTTTCACTAGAAAGTAGGAAGAAAATGTCCTATGGCCAAGTGCTTTGGCACATTTTTCCAGAATATTTAGAACTTCAATACCTGGCATTATTTTTACATTATACTTGATACTAAACCACTATTAAGACACTACAAATTGAACATATTCGTCATTTCTTCAATGTTTAGTTTTAGTGAGTTTTGTCTGGCTTTACTCTAAAGATTTTGTTAAAGAAATTCAGTGTTTTAGAATTTTTACATTTTACTGGAAATTTGTTCCAGATTAACATAAAAACAAAAGTACCCCTCTATGTTTGGTTGCAGAGGAGACCAAACAATTTGTCCAACGAAGTCAATAAGCTACAGATTCTCACTAGCTATCTTTACAAACGAAATCTAAAGTGCTGGGATGAAAAAAAATAAGGAAAAACTAGTTTCTCCCATAGAAAAATCTTGAGCATAAACTGGGTCGCGCTCTTTAGCGTTTGAAAGGCAGGGTTTAATCACATTGGTTGGATCATGGGTTGGATGCCATGTGACACCCGTTCTTATTGGTTAAAATTAAATCAGATAATGTGACGACACAACATGAACTCGCTCAAAACCAGGAAGTCCGCCTGTTCTAAAATAAGTTTAAACTTTTGTCTATGTTTTTTCACTTACGGGGTTCAACAGTCGTTGTAATGCATCACTTTTATAAGAAGGCACAGTATAGTTTCGTGTTATCGATATTGGCTAATCGCTGGCACCGAGGACCAGCGCCCGGACGTACTAGCTTACGTCAACGTCGGCGCCATATTGTGAGGGGCATTTTTAAATACGCAGAAAATAGCACAAGGCTGTTCTGTGTTATTGAGTAAAACTGTTTGTTGTTGTGACACTGTACATTGATAAGACTACAATTACCTACATAACATTTATAACTAACACGTCTTTAATAAAATGTCATTGTCTTTTGAAAACTGATAAACTTTTATGATGTTAATGATTTGCCAACATCCAATAAAACGAAGCCGTGATATACTTTAAAAAGATATTAATTAAAATGACGATAGAAGCCTGTGTGTGAATTAATACAGGCACAATTCAGGACAGGCGCTGGTTTTTCGAGAGACCTCGTGGTGTGTCGTAACATTATCTGCAAATTTAATTTGATCTTAACCAATAGGAATACGTGTCATGTGACATCCAACCAATAAGATTAAGCCCTGCCTTGATAAGCCGGTATATAGGCACCGCCTGTCTTTCTTCTTTTTATCAGTTTCCTCTCTTGCAACAGACTCTTAACAGTCTCTCCGTGGGAGAAAACTACTCTTTGTTCTTTTTCATCATCCCAACACTTCAGCTTTTGTGGAAACATGGTGAGTAAGAAACTATAAATGCATCAGTCCGATTTTTTTCTTCTTAAAAATAGTGGTCGTTTTTTGAGTCGTCTCAGTTGAGCTTAAACAATTGTTAAATCAGACATCGGTATCCATTTTTTTTTTTTTTTTTTTTTTTTTTTTTTTTGTGCCTTTGAACATAAGCTTTCTGAAGGCAGGATATTTTTTTTAAAAAAAGAGTGCCCAGGCCTCCCTCAGCCGAAATGTAAGTTGAGTCATGGGCGTGTTTCCGCTGTTCTTTGGCCTCTTTTCAGAGTCGCAGAGCATGACGCATTCCTCTGTTTCAGCGCCTTTTTGAAGAGGCCTCCTGGGCCTCTGAAACCACAGTCCTGCCTTTTGTGACAAAAGCTTAATGCTCTCGGCTTCACTGCTTTTTCATGGTTGAACTGGCAGATTGTGTTGCCAAATTTTCATATTGACCCATTTAATCCGTTGCAGCTGTGCTGCTCTCTTCCACCACCCAACTCTAATGTGGAAAGAAAAAAAGAAATGTATCACTTAGGGGTGTTTCTTTTCTTTGCCTAATGCCCCAAGTGATTGTAGTCATCCGGTTCTGGTTTTTAGTTCCTCATAAAAGCGCTTGTGTTGAATTTTTTCTCTTCTTTTTTTTTTTTCCTGATAAGCGAGGTACAGCTGCACACCATGTGACTTATGACCTTGAAGCTATTGACTATAATAGGACAAGACATGTGGCTTTCAGCATTCTTTAGAAATGAAACTTTTTACAAGAATTAAAATGTTTTTTTTTCCTCACAGCGTGAATGTATCTCAGTGCACGTCGGTCAGGCCGGTGTTCAGATCGGCAATGCCTGCTGGGAGCTCTACTGCCTGGAGCATGGCATCCAGCCGGACGGACAGATGCCCAGTGACAAGACCATTGGAGGAGGAGATGACTCCTTCAACACCTTCTTCAGTGAGACCGGAGCAGGGAAGCACGTCCCCAGAGCCGTTTTTGTTGACCTGGAGCCCTCTGTTATTGGTAAGCTTGTCTATTTATGACTAATTTTATGATGGATTTTATAACGCTCATGATGCTGTAAATTTGTCTCTTCCAGATGAGGTTCGCTCTGGGACTTACCGCCAGCTGTTCCACCCTGAACAGCTGATCACTGGGAAGGAAGATGCTGCCAACAACTACGCCAGAGGACACTACACCATTGGCAAAGAGATCATCGACCTGGTTCTGGACAGGATCCGTAAACTGGTGGGTGAATTCAGACACAGAGATCTTAAATTTGTTTGCAAAATGTTTAATTTGGAAGAGAACATTTACATAGGAGTTTTAATTGTGTTGTAAGAACAGTGAAATACTCTGGTAACATGAAACAGTCCACGTTTTCTTTATTTATATCCTCAGGCTGACCAGTGCACAGGCCTGCAGGGCTTCCTGGTCTTCCACAGCTTCGGTGGAGGAACCGGTTCTGGTTTCACCTCCCTGCTGATGGAGCGTCTCTCTGTCGACTATGGAAAGAAGTCCAAGCTGGAGTTCTCCATCTACCCAGCTCCCCAGGTGTCCACTGCTGTTGTGGAGCCCTACAACTCCATCCTGACCACCCACACCACCCTGGAGCACTCCGACTGTGCCTTCATGGTGGACAATGAGGCCATCTACGATATCTGCCGCAGGAACCTCGACATCGAACGCCCCACCTACACTAACCTGAACAGGCTGATCAGCCAGATCGTGTCCTCCATCACTGCATCTCTCCGTTTTGATGGTGCCCTGAATGTTGATCTGACTGAGTTCCAGACCAACTTGGTGCCATACCCTCGTATCCACTTCCCTCTGGCCACCTACGCCCCAGTGATCTCTGCAGAGAAGGCTTACCATGAGCAGCTCACGGTAGCCGAGATCACAAATTCCTGCTTTGAGCCGGCCAATCAGTTGGTGAAATGTGACCCTCGCCACGGAAAGTACATGGCCTGCTGCCTCTTGTACCGTGGCGATGTTGTGCCCAAAGACGTCAACGCTGCCATTGCCACCATCAAAACCAAACGGTCCATCCAGTTTGTGGACTGGTGTCCCACTGGTTTCAAGGTTGGCATCAACTACCAGCCACCAACTGTGGTTCCTGGTGGTGACCTCGCCAAGGTCCAGAGGGCTGTGTGCATGCTGAGCAACACCACTGCCATTGCAGAGGCCTGGGCTCGGCTGGATCACAAGTTTGACCTGATGTACGCCAAGCGTGCATTTGTCCACTGGTATGTGGGTGAGGGAATGGAGGAGGGAGAGTTCTCCGAGGCCAGGGAGGACATGGCAGCTCTGGAGAAGGATTACGAGGAGGTTGGTGCCGATAGCTTGGGAGATGAGGATGAAGGAGAAGAATATTAAACACAGCATCGTCTTGTCTGTCTACACTTCTGAATGTTCAAAATAAAGATGTCTTGCTGCAGTAATTGTCACGTTGTTGTTTTTTTTTTTTTTATATATATCCATTATGGTGGGCTGAAGTAACGATTTCTGTAAATCTGCTCTTTAAGAATGGAAAACCATGACTGAATTTGACCACTTGGGGGCAGTAATTCTCAGCAACTGTACAAACAAGTTTGTGTACGTCTCATCCCTGTTAACCAAATCGTTCTGAGTAAGGCAAAATATAGTGGGGAATTTAAACATGTTGCTGATTGAGATTAAGACCTTTGCACTCCTAATTGCTTAAAAGGATCCAGGACTCTTTGAGATGCTAACAGTAGCTGTACTGACATTACCATGGTGTCTGTAACAAAGTCTGGTGTTGCCACCGTATTCATGTCTATGGTTACCACCACATCGGACTCTAAACGGCACGGAAAAACAAACCAAGCAGGGCTAAGGAGCTAGATCACTGGTAATGTGAAACGACTAGGAGGAAGTTCGGACCCTAAACACCTGTTGAAGCACAAAAAGGCATCACTGTTTTGGCTGGAGGAGCCAGGCAGTTTGACTGCATATTTACCCAGAATGCATTGCAGTGTGAACAACATGGTGACATTCCTGACATGTATGCAATGCATTTGTAGCATGTATATTAAAATTCATAAAAACTAAATAACCTATAGTATTACTGCATTGTTGCACCTAAAATAAATTCCCAAATAAGGTCTATTATAACTAATGGTGGATCCCTTTAAATCATTAGTCCTACCCACTCATCATACTGAGGATGAAGAATGGAGTGAAGTAAGTGCAGCACTGAATCTGATCTGAGGTTCATAAAAGTTTCATCAAAACCTTCAACTTGTATCTTGGACCCAATGCCAACCAAATTAAAGTGTTGCCTTTGACTACTGACCCCATTTGAGATATTAATCCGGTCCAAGGACATGGTAACTGTAATTAAACCTTCAACAATTATTGTTTCAAAGTAACTTAAATTACAGGCATAATCTTCCTTTCTCACTTAAGCTATGAGAAAATAGTTGCTAATCAAGTGTGTGAGCATCTAAGCCGTATTGGCATATTTGAAGAGTTTCAGAGCTCAACATGGCACTGAAAAAAAAGGTTACAAATATTCTCTTGGCCTCAGGAAATGGATTTTGGGAGTGTTCTGGTCATATCCCATATTCTGAGTCATACCAACAAAAGAAATATAGGATGGTTAATTGTAATTTCAGAGACTTCTTGGTTGAATTTTACATTTTAATCCTGTAGGAACTATTGATAGTTACTCTGTGTAGCCAAAGGAGGGCAGCATGCTGCAAAACATAAAAGCAGAGAATTGGGCGATTTCTGATAATACCATTTAGATAACTGACATGTCTGCAGTGCACCGGACACAATGCATTCGTAGCATATTGGAAATAGGTTTTTAGAATGAATACAAGACAAATAACTTTAAATCACAGAGATTTTATTCAGAACAAAGCCAAACTTGATCATTTCAGGAGTTTTATTCAAACGGCAAACATGATACTTTGATGGACGAACATCTCTGTTTGGAATGCATTCAAGAACACAGTGCATGTAATCACTTTCTGCTTTCCTGACTTCTCTGTGGTTCTTTTAATACTCTTCTCCTTCCTCCTCTCCCTCACCCTCAATGGAATCGACTCCAACCTCCTCGTAATCCTTCTCCAGAGCTGCCATGTCCTCCCTGGCCTCGGAGAACTCTCCCTCCTCCATTCCCTCACCCACATACCAGTGGACAAATGCACGCTTGGCGTACATCAGGTCAAACTTGTGATCCAGCCGAGCCCAGGCCTCTGCAATGGCAGTGGTGTTGCTCAGCATGCACACAGCCCTCTGGACCTTGGCGAGGTCACCACCAGGAACCACAGTTGGTGGCTGGTAGTTGATGCCAACCTTGAAACCAGTGGGACACCAGTCCACAAACTGGATGGACCGTTTGGTTTTGATGGTGGCAATGGCAGCGTTAACGTCTTTGGGAACAACATCGCCACGGAAAAACAGGCAGCAGGCCATGTACTTTCCATGGCGAGGGTCACATTTCACCATCTGATTGGCCGGCTCAAAGCAGGCGTTTGTGATCTCAGCCACTGAGAGCTGCTCATGGTAAGCCTTCTCTGCAGAGATCACTGGGGCGTAGGTGGCCAGAGGGAAGTGGATACGAGGGTATGGCACCAAGTTGGTCTGGAACTCAGTCAGATCAACATTCAGGGCACCATCAAAACGGAGAGACGCAGTGATGGAGGACACGATCTGACCGATCAACCTGTTCAGGTTAGTGTAGGTGGGGCGTTCGATGTCGAGGTTCCTGCGGCAGATATCGTAGATGGCCTCATTGTCCACCATGAAGGCACAGTCGGAGTGCTCCAGGGTGGTGTGGGTGGTCAGGATGGAGTTGTAGGGCTCCACAACAGCAGTGGACACCTGGGGAGCTGGGTAGATGGAGAACTCCAGCTTGGACTTCTTTCCATAGTCGACGGAGAGACGCTCCATCAGCAGGGAGGTGAAACCAGAACCGGTTCCTCCACCGAAGCTGTGGAAGACCAGGAAGCCCTGCAGGCCTGTGCACTGGTCAGCCTGAGGATATAAATAAAGAAAACATGGAATGTTGCATGTTACCAGATTATATTCCGCTGTTCTTGCAATAAGGTGATTAAAACTCTACTTTTAATATAAAATGTCCTACCATGTAGATGTTCTCTTGCAAAATAAACATTTTGAAAACAAATTGAAGAGCTCTGTGTCTGAATTCACCCACCAGTTTACGGATCCTGTCCAGAACGAGGTCGATGATCTCTTTGCCAATGGTGTAGTGTCCTCTGGCGTAGTTGTTGGCAGCATCTTCCTTCCCAGTGATCAGCTGTTCAGGGTGGAACAGCTGGCGGTAAGTCCCAGTGCGAACCTCATCTGAGCACAAAATTAAATAACAAATTAGTTTAGGTTTACAGATTTTTCACAATAAATACCAAGTTTATTTGTTATCCCAGAAGTGATCTTGCTTACCGATGACAGTGGGCTCCAGGTCTACGAAAACGGCTCTAGGGACATGCTTCCCTGCTCCGGTCTCACTGAAGAAGGTGTTGAAGGAGTCATCTCCTCCTCCAATGGTCTTGTCACTGGGCATCTGTCCGTCTGGCTGGATGCCATGCTCCAGGCAGTAGAGCTCCCAGCAGGCATTGCCGATCTGTACACCGGCCTGACCGACGTGGATGGAGATGCACTCACGCTGTGAGAAAGAAAAAAAGAAAAAACATTAGGAGAATTTTAACAGTTTACAAAAACTATTTCATACTTATGAAGGAAAAAGAAACTTTTATTAACACCTGTGAGTGAAAGAAAAACAACTTATGTGATAAATATAACCATCAAGAAATTTGATTTTTCAGCTTTGGACCTGAGGTTCATGGGTAAAATGTCCTGGTAAATTAACTGAATAAGATTTCCATTTGGGTTTGCTAATCTCGCGGTATTTTGTTACTCTTTGTTTTGTTTTTTCCTTGAGCATTGCAGTTGTGTTTGGAACTGCGTTGCTACGCAACAAACGCGTCACTTAGGCAACCGGTAATGTTTGTTTGAGCCCTTAAATTTACGTGAAAACTCTTAAATCTGATCGACTAGCGGTAACCTCGATATCTTTTATGACCATAGAGCATTAACGCTTATATCACCATTAAAAACTAATGCTTATAGCCATTAGGAACGAATCAGCAGTGTCCATTACTCGTCTGCATTTTTAATGACCGACGCCATGCTGACTGTGCATTTAATCCATTTTCAGTCCGGATAAGGTTTCAGTGGGAGTGGGTCGTGTTCACTCTGGCTGCCACTAAATTACAGTCACAGCCTCCAGCTGTCACCTTGTGATGCTGACCGGGGTTTCAGTCATGCCAAGGAGGCTGGGATAATAAAGCCTTCGTTATTCCCACTGTCCACCAAGGAGGGTGGGGTGAAGAGACTCTTTTGTCCAGACTGCCCGCCACGTCCCCATCCGAACCTCGCCAGGACCCCTCCCTCCATCGAACATGACATTTTGACCTACGCTTTGTAGCATAAATAAAGCGTTTGAGTCTGAAAAATAATTACAGTTAAATCCCTCAAAACTTCATTCATTATTGTAAATACACTTATTTTTACTGTTTAAATCAAATTATCTCCCTATACACCATCACTTAGACCTCAGTTATATCCTCTTTACAAAGCTGGTAAAAGGTTCTTACCATGTTGTTTCGCTGAAGTTGTGAAAGAGGATGGAAGAGTCTCCTCGGAAAAGGAGTCTTACAATTCGACAGTTATGGGGTCGATGTAAGAGATAATAGCGAACATGATGATGCCGGAGCTATATATGCGAGTAAAGCCCCGGCGCCGGCAGCTTCTCCACTCCTATTGGTCCATTCCCTGTCACTTTGAGGTCGCAATGATTTCGCGGATTCCTATTGGACCATTACGAAGCCAAGGAGAGTCTCCGCCCATCAACCCCACCCAGCTGGTCGCCTGCCCTCCTGGTATTGTACTGAAAGCATCACGGCGTTTCTGCTTGAGTGGAAAATCCTGCGTAATTTTTTGAAATAATGTTAAAAAAAATAAAAAATAAAAATAAAAAACTAGGTCAGCCTGACAAGAACTGTAGTAAAACAGTTTTTGTATCGATTTTATATAAAAAAAATAAATTCAAACACACTTGAGGACAAAAAAATTTAAGAGGAAAAAGAAGCAAACTTGTAGCACCAATAATATATTTTATTATAGCAGGATTAAGACATGATAAATGACATTGGTTTCACAATTTCTTTAAAAACAAATGATTGTTGATTTTTTTATGTTACATTAAATATGACAGCAACAGAAAAAAGAATCAGACAGCAAACTGTGAGACAACATGTGCAGTACCCTACATTGATTTCTTTTCCAACCTCCAGAGTGGACGCCCATGCTACAGGATGCAGCATCATCCAGAGGATGCATCATTGTATGGCTAACAGATAGTTTCCTCGTCAGTCTTTTGTTAGCTGAAAAACACAGCATCAAAAACCCAAACACAGCATCAAAAACCTAAACATCTTTTTAAAAATGGTGGTGAGTTGCCCCAGAGCTAGGATTTAGATAATGCTAGATCCAGGTCTGTAAATATGGCCTGTAAATTGAATTCTACATGATACCTTCCTATCTCAGCTTTTCTATTAATCTTGGTTGTTTTATTTTCAGCTGGAAAAATCTTCAAAATGCATGATTAGGGCAATACTTGAGCTTTTTATGAATAACATGGTAGAGAATATTTTCACCTTCTCATTTAATTCATTATCTTGTAAATTTTGTCCAAAATTTCTGAACCTATTTCAAATATTCCAAACTTCATGATGATATTTCAGAATTTCCACAGCCTTAAAAGCATATCAAAGCATAATTAAAAACATGTCCAACATATTTTATTCAGATAATTTCGTACATCCTATGGAACTGATTCACATCATGCTGTTTAATTTACGTGTTATGCACGTAAATTAACATGACGGATGTGGTCTGTATCTTATTTTATTTGCTGTTGTTTGGCCAGATTTTACAGTCTTCTTTCATTAAAAAGAGGTCAAACTGCCCTGTCACACATGAGGGATGTAGGCCACAGAGAGCTGTGGATGCCCAACCCTTCCCCCTCCATCCCTGCTCCTAAGATTTAACGGTTCCTACAAGCTGAATAAAGGAGTTGCCTGGAAACAGCCCTGTAACCTCACACACAGAGCGCCTTTATCTGGCCAGCACGTGACCCAGCTTAAACTGTAGCTCCGTTAGGAGGCTGTGCCGTGTGTAGGGGGGATGTGATCTTTCTCTCTCCCCAGATCTCCATGTCTTGTCTCTGTGAGGGAAACGCCCATCTGCTCTTCCCATGAGGATGGTGTGCTGAGACTTTAAACTGGATGAGACAAAGCAGCTATTTCTCTTGGGGTTTGGTGTTATTATCTTTCCTAAACTATCACCTTTCAGAGACAATGACCACAAACGCTTTTAGACCAACGTGCCTTTAAGTCCCTTAGTTGCTAACAACAAAATAATCTCCATGAAACAGTGGTTAGAGTCATGCTACACCTTCTTCGACTGTGGGCAATTACTGGGCTATTTATAACAACAAACATCCACTGACAACAAAGCTATAGTTGGATTTTGAAATGTGTTTTTTATTCTTCTTGTGTGCTGCGTTTTTCAGCAGCAAACAAAATGCTTTCCTTTCTATGTATTTCAGTTGATGACAAGAGGCTCAAAAACTGATGGATGCTGCAGTGACTGGTGACACTGATGCAAAACAAAGATGTCAAAGGTTATTGTCTTTATGTTTAAAATTAATTTTGCCTAATGAATGTTTTCCGTGCATATTTGCCCTTGTAAAATGAGTACAGTGGATCTCTGCCTATTTGCAAGAATTTTTCATAAAGTATATCTAAAATATTTGAAGAAAAATGCATCTTAGGAGACTGAAAGAGAACTAGGCACAATGCTTGTACCATGTACTTTCCAGTGATGTCATAATTATTATTATCATATATATTGTTTGTTGCTATGGTTTTGCAGTTTTTGAAGAGAAACCAGAACATCCAAATACATCAGAATAAATATTAAAGCAAAATTATTAGAGCCCAGAGACCTTTAGTTTTTCATTGGATAAATATTTCTGTCATAAGAAAGAAAGAAAACATCAGCAGTGATTTCCTTTATGGCTCCTGGAACACAGAGAAATACATTTAAACCAGAAAAATAAAGATGAACAGAATAGAGACATCAAAACCATGAACTCTGATCAACAACAGAGAAAAATTCTATTTGGGTTTACAGAACTTTGCAGAGGATCCAGAGTTACTGACCCAAACTCCAGCCAGCAGCGGCTGAGTGAATCTGGTCTGGACTCTGTGGAGGAGAGTCCTGGTTTCAGAGACTCTGTAGAAGGACAGAAGACCTGCTGTGTGATCCAGGTACACTCCGACTCTGGAGGAAACTGGACCTGAGACGGAGGTCCAGATGTCGTTGTGACCAAATTTAGAACTGAAACAATTTAATGCCCAAGATTTGTCATTATATCCAAATTTACATTCATTCCCATTTCCTGCTCTGCTGATGTTCTTATATGCGACTGCTATATAAACCAATGACCCGCTCCACTCCACCTCCCAGTAACGACGTCCAGTCAGACTCTCTCTACTCAGAACCTGAACCCAGTCAGTGAATCTGTCTGGATGATTAGAATAAGACTGATGTTTATTCATCTTTATTACCTTCTTGTTCCCCTCTGATAGAACCAGCTGTGTGTTTGCTGTGTTTGGATCCAGAGTAATTTCACATGAATATCTTAAGAGTCCAGCTCTGTT
>NW_006800139.1:1114559-1115524 GCF_000485575.1 Poecilia formosa
TCTGCTGGATGTTTCCTCGTCTCTCCTCCAGCTCTCTCTGCCTCTCAGTCCTTTCTGCTGCAGCTGACACTGTGTCATGGCCTTTATGTTCATCCACAGAGCTGAGATAACAGATACACTTCTGATCAGTGCAGCAAAAGATATCGATCACCTTATTATGACGAGAGCAGATGTTCTCCTGGAGGTTCTTGGACGGCTCCACCAGCTTGTGTTTCTTAAATGTAGCTGAATCATAATGAGGCTGAAGGTGTTTCTCACAATAAGAGGCCAGACAGACTAAACAGGACTTGATGGCTTTCAGTTTTCTTCCAGTGCAGAAATCACAGGCCACATCTTCATGTCCAGCATAGCGGTGATCAGCAGGAGCAGCTTGGAGTCCAGTCTTCTTCAGCTGCTCCACTAAAGCTGCTAGCATGGTGTTTTTTTTACCAGATCAGGCCTCTGTGTGAAGGTTTTCCTGCACTGAGGACAGTGGTAGATTTTCTTCTTCTCACCTCCATCCCAGAAGTTTTTAATACAGTTCATACAGTAGCTGTGTCCACAGGGAATAGCGACCGGATCCTTCAGTAGATCCAGGCAGATGGAACAGGAGAAAGTTTCTGGGTCCAGCTGATTAAGCTCCATTTCGCTCTTCAGTCACAGTGAATGTGTTAGTTTCACTTCCTGAACACTGAAACTGATTCAAGTTCTGATCTATGACTCGTGTGTCAGAGCAGAGAGCTTACAGCCAATCCGCTTTCATTTTCAACAGACGTTGGATCCACCCAGATTCAAGGCATGTTAGAGCAGGATATATCAGCCTCAGGAAATGTCTGGTTGAAGGGAGTCTGCTTGTCCTGTTTTAATTAGAGATTTAACATGAACAAAACAAAAAGCATCAATGTTAGTGCAGGTATTTTCCAAAATACAGTACAAATAATATTAATGATTAATAGAGGCTGCGACAGACTGGCGACCTGTCCAGG